>NW_016690187.1:5602124-5795530 GCF_001604755.1 Lepidothrix coronata
GATGGACACTCATTGGGATCTACAGACAGCCAAGTGAAGGAGAAGTCTACTATGAAAGCTATTTTGGCTAACTTTTTGCCTGGAAACAACTATAACCCCATTCCATTTCCCTTGTAAGTACTGCATAATATATATAATGTACAAAATTAGCAGCCTGGTCAAATTGCGGACAGAGCTGTGCATGCTTTCTTTGCTCAGTATATAATTTAAGTAGTTACTTGAGTTTGCCTCTGAATAAGCCATAGAACTTTGTCAAGCTAGGATGTTTTCTGTGTCCCTTCTAAGTCTTTATGGGTTACTTACCTTTCTTATTAATGATGTGCCCTCATGTAAATACATTATCAGTTTCTTCTTGACCTAGCAGGGATGTCTCCTCAGAACTCTGGTGGGAGACAAATGGGTGGGGGAAAAGGGGAGAAAGGTACCTTCTAACTTCATTGCTGCGGGGAGGGAGTGGAAATGTCCTTCCTTAGCAAAGACTTACTAAAGCTACATGCCTGCCTCTTGTTTTTGCTTCCAGACCTCTTCCAAGGGTTGGACTCAAATTGGCATTTTCTGGGTGTAGGTCAGGTTCAATGGCTACTGCATGTGCCCTCAAGTCCCCCTCTCATGTGAAGATGGGCAGGCTGGAAAGTCTTTCAGCTACTTGGTCTGCGTGCTTTGTAGTGTTTCTCGTTTGACATGAGCCTAACGTTTGGCAGCCTGGGTTTAACTTCTGAATCTTACCCCCAGAGTAGAAGCAGAGGCCTTGAGCTAATGAGGAAAAAGCTAAAGGACTGGACCCTACAGATAAGTAAAGAAAATCTTACAGGAACCCAGGAGGTCTTGGGCAATTTTCTGTGCTAAACCGCTTGTTCAGAAAAGAGTCCAGGTTTGTCCCCTTCTTTCACTCTGCAGGCTATGCTGCAGGACAGTCAAACCAAATTCAGGCAGGTTTCAATGCCATTAGAAACAATGGCTGCTAAACAGACATAGACTCTTATTCTAACTTGGAGCTGGTCTTCTGATATAAGCAGCTTGCTTGAAATGCTGACTGCTCTAACACTCTACCATTTAGAATTAACCACATAGTTACGAATGCGTCTCTTGGGAGAAGCTGATCTGGGAAGCTTTGTTTCCATGATGAGACTTGCAGCTTTTGCCTGGGAGTGCAGTGATGAGATTTGGGTTTTGACCAAAGGTTCTTTTCTTTCCACAGACTTTTATGATCTACTAACAATCTGTCATTTTCATTTAGTGACCCGGATAAGCACTACCTAATGTATGAGCATGAACGTGTACCTATTGCTGTCTGTGAGAAAGAACCAAGCTCCATCATAGCTTTTGCTCTCAGGTACTGGTGTGGTTTTGCTGTTCATCTGACACACTTTGTACTTTTGCAGCTTTTGTGTTCAAGGAGTATTTAAATCGTAATGGTAGGGAACATGACAATCTCTTCATTAAGCCATGTTGAGAGTTTCTGCCAGAGCTGAAGTTCTCTCCTTTTACTACTAAGATATGGAAAGTAGACTTTCCAACTTGCAACTAGATTTCGGACTGTTTTAGTTGAACTCTAGTACACAAAAATTAATTAGCTGTGTAGTGTTCCTTGTAATGAGATATTATTAGAGAAAGAAGTGCAACTAAAGTTTGCTCAGCCTCTCCAACCTGGAGGAAGTGCAACTGAGTTAGGGAACAAGAGTTGGTATTGATACTGCAGTCCGTCCCTTCCTACCTTTGGTCCTAGCAGCTCTTGCTACTGCTCAGCTCGCCAAATCAGCTGCTTCAGTAAACCTTGGGGATTGTGTGTCACAAGGGAGTAGATTTTTGAAGAAGCACATTCCTAAATTGTGGGTAGAGGAGAAACAAGGGGAGATTTTTCCTGCAGTGTTATTTAGAGCAGCTTATGTTCTAAGGAAATTAAGTTCTAATTGTAAGAAAAAATGAAGCAGGGATTTTTCTACTGTGATGTATTGTTTCCTGTGGTTGTCTCTGAACTGAATTTTTGGGTTGGTGTTAGTCTTGCAGAGAACACTTAACTCTTCATTTTTGTTGGTTTTTTTCCCCTTTCTTTCTTTTTTTAATTTATTTTCCTTTCCTCTTTAGTTGCAAGGAGTACAGAAATGCCCTGGAGGAGTTGTCCAAAGCATCTCTGAAAAACAGTTCTGAAGAAGTACTACAGCTGAACAGGTTACATGCAGTAAATATAGTACACAGAGTGAAGAGACAGTGATTGTAGTGAATAAGCCAAAACTTAGATGGAGAAGAACCTTCAAAATATGCCCCTGTTAGGATCTTTGCTTTCTGATGGAATGTTACAAATTCCATGTAACTAACACATACTTGTAGTACGTGAGTTTCCATTTCATGTTAGGGGCTGTACTGGCTTCATCACCTAATCCCTGGACTGTGTGCATGGTAGCATTACTGGGCCTGCTTACCTTTCCTATGGTGATGGATGGAATTGTTGCTATGGACCCTGAGTGGGTTGTTTTTGTTTTTTTTTTAGGAAAGTGGAGGAGGACAACTTTGGAGAGTCCTACACCATTACAACTTTAAACTGTGTCTTCTTCCCTTAGCAGTACTTAGTGTTAGGCACGGGGGAGAAGTAAATGTCCAGGCATAAAGGAGTAGCATCTCAGGTGGCGGTATTTTTTGGGTTCATGACTAATTTTTCTTTCTCCTTTCAGCATGTCAGACAGCAAACCAAAGAGCAGTAGCCCTGTCCGCCTGCCCGAGGCCAGCATGGGTCCTTCGAATCGCAGTGCAGAACCAGAACAGCGTAAGACCATTTTGCCAAAATCATATCCGTGATGCTTATCTCAGCTCAGACTTGAGTCCACTTAACCTGGATTCTAGATGTGAAAGTTAAATTAGAAAAAGGAAAAAGCATTCTGAATTGAAATCATAACTAGTCTTAGAGTTGACTTCATGTAAAACATGAAAGGGGAGTGTGTGTGGGTATGTGTGTGTTTGCTTTTTGAAGTCTGTGGCTTTCTCTGATTTTTATGAGATCAGACTCATTTTCTTGATTTAATATTTGGACTTAGAGTTGCCTGTTTGGTACGATGCCCTCTTTTGGCATTGCCTTCTTTAAAAAGATGGCAATTAAAATATTTTGGAATGAAGATATGAAGTTCTTAGTATGTTTAAAGACGCTCATGCTTGGTCTGTTTTCAAATGACTGCATTCTAGGGTGCTACTCAGAACCCTATATCAGCTAACCTCATGGACCTTGGTTGCCTGTAGAATACTAAATGAGTTGCAGTTGAATGACATCATTCCTCCAATTAGAACAATGAATGGGGAATACTCATGTGAATTATGCTTTTATTAAACTTCCCATGGAAATGCCAACACCATCTTTATTTCTTTTCACTGTAGCAAAGAAAACATCTGGTGTTCTGTCTTTCTTCCGTGGCACGGGAGGGAAGAGCCCAGACCTGTCTTCCCAGAAGAAAGAGACCTTACGTGGTGCTGACAGTGCTTACTACCAGGTTGGACAGATGGGCAAAGAGGGAGCAGAAAACCAAGGAGCAGAGGCTCAAGGTACAAAACTGCTGAGTCCATCTTCTCTCTTGGACTGCTACTTCTCCCAAACCTCATTCATATATGTCAGGCCTAGAATACACTGCTCCTCATGCTTTTTCAGCAGTCCAAGGTTACTCAACATGCACTGAAAATGAGTTGTTTGAATGTCAAATGTGGGTTTCTCCTAAAGACATTGCTCTGCTTTGTGATAAGGGAAATAGGATCTTTCAAATCCAACCAATAGGTACATTGAGTCTGGGTTTGAACGTCTTTGGATTGAGTTGACTGCAATTAAGCAGCCCAGTCGCTCTTTCTCACTTGCTGTTTAATTTTCATCCTTTCAGTTCATGGAAAATGAGTGAAGAGAAAGAGAAAGTTTGGACTTACATGTCCATGAACAGCAGTGCCCTTCTAGCATATGTGTTATATCATGTAATTGTAGTTGTATTTCTAATTCCCTCTGTATTCTTGAAAAAAAAAGAAAAGATTTTTCTTGTGATGTCAGTTTACAAGTAGAATCTGATGTGGCTTTCTCAGTAATAATGATGAACAACCCTGACAGAATGGTCCCTTTATGCCTTCAGATGACGGAGATGGAGGAGATGGACAGAAGAAACAGCTGGTGAATCCCCATGTGGAGCTCCGTGAGTAGTTGTAAATAATAACAAACTCCTTTCTTCATGCAAATGTAATGGAAATCTTGAAGTTAATAATTATTTTTTCTTTGTATTTGGCACAAAGGAAAAACAAATCAAGAAAAAAAGCAGTGCAATTTTTACTTATTGTAATTAATTTCTATTGCAAAAGTACCCTATGAACTTTTCTTTTTCAACTGGTCTTTTGTCTGATTGCTATCCCATGGCATACACTGTAGGCTTACCTAAAGGGAGTTGACTGTCCTGTGAGTTTTCCATTTAAATCCTATTCGTTGAAACTTCCAAATTACAATAAGCGTGATAGGGATGTTTAGCACAATAATATTCTTCTAGACATCAGTTAAATTTCAAAGTGTCATCTCAGTTAATCAGTGAGTATTGCATATTGCTGTTGAAGAAAACTGTTTTTTGTAGAGTTTTCAGATGCGAATGCCAAGTTCTACTGCCGGATTTATTACGCTGGCGAGTTTCACAAGATGCGTGAGGTGATACTGGGAAGCAGTGAAGAGGACTTCATCCGCTCCCTCTCCCACTCTATGCCCTGGCAGGCACGAGGTGGCAAGTCTGGAGCTGCATTCTATGTGACTGAAGGTAAATGCAGCTTCTTCCCCCTTTGTAATTGGATGGCATTATTTGGGAATGATGGTGGTTAGTGTGTCATTTAAAACCTGATTACCTCTATCCAGAGGGTTGCTGACTGAAGTGGCCGCTTAAAAAGGGAAAGTTAAATGGATTGTTCTGGTGTCTTCAATATCAAATTGTTTGTCTTTTTGTGTGTGCAGAAGAACAAAATGTAATTCTGTTTTTCAGCAGTAGCAATTAGGAAGGCCCGTTGAGCAGAAGGATTATACTCTCTTAGGCAGGGTTTAGAAAACAAAAACTTGGGTATAATTCAAGAAAAACTGGTTACTAAAAACACGGTGTTTCTTCTAATATCACGTGCTATAGTTAATTTAATTTTTTTTTTAAACTGCGACTGTTTCTAGGCCCCTACTTGAAACAAGTATTGAATGGAAAGGTCTGTAGGCTGTTTCTGTTGTCTGTATAGGAAACCCATATAGATGAGGTAGATCGAATGTAGGCTATTTCTTCTCCCTGATTTACTAGAAGGCTGAAATCCAGAGAGGCTAAAATTCTGAAATTCAGAATATATGAAGCAAAAAGAATCTAAAAATGAGCTTCTTTAGGTAAGGATTTAAGAGAATGTAGTACTTTAATTTTTCAAACCTTTTCAGCTGTGTGACCGTCCTAAAGAAATTGCAAATAATACATCACTTATTGTATGTAACCCAGTTTCCTCTGTCTGATGTTAAAACAGATGATAGATTCATCTTGAAGCAAATGCCTCGTCTGGAAGTCCAGTCGTTCCTTGATTTTGCTCCACACTACTTCACTTACATCACTAATGCAGTTCAGCAGAAGGTATTTAAAAAATTCCTTTTTTTTAGGCAATGTTATGTATTTTACAGACTAGTAACAGTTTCTATTAACCCTTTTCATTTAAATAAAAGAAAATGTCAGAGGGTATGAGATACACAAATAATTTGTTTTTGAAATATTCAGTGGAAATTTTGCTAGGGCTTCTAAGCTGAAATACACAGTCAGACAGAACAGTGGTGCTTCTAGTATTTGATTGCTGATTGCCTCTACATAGGGCTTTTAACCTATGGCTTCTCTTCACCAGAAGCCCACAGCGCTCGCCAAAATCCTTGGGGTATATCGAATTGGTTACAAGAACTCTCAAAACAACACTGAAAAGAAGCTGGATCTGCTTGTTATGGAAAACCTTTTCTATGGCAGGAAAATGGCTCAGGTAAGAATGAAGCATTCTGTTCCCTTGCAATATAGTTGTGACTGGGAGCATGTGCTGTCTGTACCTAGCACTGCTCAAAGATGACAGTTCATGCCCATTTCCTTCTTAGGTGATCCTCATTAACTTGGTGCCTGTATTGGCTAGTTCAGGTAGCTGTAGTGCAGGGTTCAGTTTTTAGAAGTCTTGTTTGTCCCTGTATCTCTCGTATTTGAGAGAAAGCATTACCAACCTAATTAGGAAATTATGAAACCTTTCTGCAAAGCTTTCAGAAAAACTGACTGGGATTACAGACTGATTTAGAATTAGAGCCTCACTCACAGAGGTTGTGAGTTACTGTAGTGGGGGGAACTATTAATGTTTTTAACCCACTGTTCTTTCTTGCAACCACTTCAGGTGTGGGACAAGATTCTGAGTTTTCAGTCTTGCTCTTAGTCAAGGAAAAACAATCTTTGTCAGGCTGTAGAATGAAGACCTTAAAATGATTAGAGGGAAATTCTTTTCAAATAGAGATTTGGTGCTGAAAAGGAAATTCAAAAAAGCGTCACTACTTAAGCAGATATCAGTTCTTTCTACCTTACCTCCCAGTGCCTGATCTCAAACAGGGGATGTTTGTGGGAGGAAGTGAAATGAGGGAATTCTAGATAGATGTAAAGGATATTGTTGTGGGTTTTCTTTTTGTTTGTTTGTTGTTTAAATCATGAGGAGGGCTCAGGCACCAGACAGACTCTATTCCTGAAGTTAGTTAAATCTTGACTGAACAGAGCTTGAACAACCTTCTGTAACAGGGCCTGCTTCAAGCAGGACTTTGGACTGGAGACCTCCAGAGATCCTTTCCAACCTAACCATGGTCTGTCTCTTACTTTAACAGTGTTAACTTTGCCAGATGTTAAACAATGATTCGTGCATGACCCACCTCCCTCTTAATTGGCTTTATTTTTGCCAGCATGGACTCTGTAGAAGCTGGGTGGAAAACTGAGTTTACCTAACCAATATAAAAAAATAGGGACACTTTTTTCCCCTTAAATTAGACTAAATATTAATGAAATTACTTGCCTAAAACTTGTGAATTGAGGTGGCAGAGCTTTCATCTAGGCTTACATGCTACTCTCCACTCAGGAAACTAATTCTTGTAGTACAAAAATACTGTTTGTTAACTGTCTTCCTCCTGCAGAGAAGGAAACAGTTGCTCTGCTGTGTTGCCTTCTCAAACAGTTAGGTGTGTTGAAGTCTTTAACTCTACAGAAAAATGGAACAAAGTAGTGCTGTTCTTCGTTTGCAGGTGTTTGACCTGAAGGGCTCCCTCCGGAATAGAAATGTTAAAACTGAAACGGGCAAGGAAACTTGTGATGTAGTCCTGCTGGATGAAAACCTTCTGAAGATGGTTCGGGACAATCCTTTGTACATCCGTTCCCATTGCAAAGCTGTGCTGAGAGCTTCCATACACAGCGATTCCCAGTTCCTCTCCAGCCATCTCATCATCGACTATTCCCTGCTGGTGGGTCGTGATGATACCAACAATGAACTGGTTGTTGGGATCATTGGTAGGTTGTCTTTTGTATTTTCTTGCTTTCAGATGGTGAAACAGCTTTCTTCTGGCTTAGGTGTTTACAGTACTCTTAGAACTGTACCACCACAGAGATGTGTGTCAGGAAATCTTGTCTTCTCCCTGGTGGAATACCCGCTTATGGGTATTCAAAATAGGGACAGGAAATCCTCTTTCCAAGTCTTGTATAGACTTATTATTAGCATTTGCATTGCTAAGAGGATATACAGGAGGCCTCACAGGTAGTGAAAAAGCACTCAAGTTGGTGTTTAATCTACCTTTGACTCCAGTTGAAGCAGGGAAGGTTATTTGTATGCTTTTAATTAATCTTTGAACTTTAGCCATTACGGAGTCTTTTAAATTTTAACTCATGTGGAGGGGATCTAAGAAGAAACAGTATTGGTAGGATTGGAAGGGGGAAGTTAAACATCATGGGATCACTGGTGATCATGTAGTCTGACCTGGATAAATGGGTGGCAATGCAGTAATTACCTTGCTGCGTCCTCTGACTTGTGATGGAAAAGTAGAGCTTTCTCTTTAGACAGGCAAACTTGTGTTGTATAAAGGACTTGGAGACTTGTATAAAGGATGTGGAAATGATTCGTGGAAATGAATTGGTCTTGAAACCTAGCTCAGAAATGCTTCTAGATGAGATCTCAAGCCAGGAGATCTGGATTACTCTTATTCTGATAAAGCTTGAAAGCCACTTAATAACATTTCTAGTTGAGAATTAAAGTCCCAGCTACAAAGAACTGCAAGTTATTATTACTTTTGGGTTTCGTAGATTCTTGAATATTTAGGTAAATAGGATGAGATTGTGCTCCTTCTGTACGTGTGGCTTTTTGTTGTCCTGTGTCAAGTCTTATCTGTTTAAAGAGTATATTTTTTATGATGTTTAAAGCTAACAGTTCCTTCACTGTTTAACAATAACTCTCTGAAGGAATTTGTTGAAAACAAATATGTTCAAGAAGAGAGAACGTCTGCTGTATCAGGCTATCACAATGTTCTCTAAATGATACCCCAAGAACTTGCAAAGTACTCAAGCTAAATTTGCATTGGACTGGAACTGAAAACCATTAGCTTGGTCTGCATTTGAATCTGAGGTCAGTAGCTCTACCCATCTTAGATCCTAATGTGGTACAGGAAAGAGGTCTGTAAAAAGCTTTGAAGACTTTTTTTGTAGCCCCTGTTATGTGGGACTCTGGGTCTTGGGGCATGAATTGACAGTATTTAGTGCACAAACTGATGATATCAGTCCCAAAACACCAAGGAGTGTTTTCAAAGAGTATTCAGATAAAAGAATAAGTGTTAAGATTGCTAGGTCTGGATGAGTTCTTGTAAAGCACAGCTTAGATACTAATAGTGGCCTTCTGTAAATATAGAAACAGTAGATTAAAAATCGTATGATCACAGTTGTAGTCAAATATTAGGAGATAATGATATCCAGTAATGAAAAACTGATCTTATTGCAGCTTCAGCTTTGCAGACTGTGGTGTTCATGTGCTTGTAATGACCGAGCGTGCTTTCTCTGAAAGGGGCTTGGAAACAATTTTGAAGTCATCTTCTTGCAGCCTCCTCTTCCAGTCAGGGTCACTGGTGATGTTTCTGCTCTTCCCTAACATGAAGTGGAAAGGATTTGCTTTCTGTTATCAAACCTGTAGGTGGCTGCAATGATGAGAAATACTGGCTTAAATGGAGAGGTGTCCAAGCCTTGATGCTGCTGGCTGTTGCAGTAAGGTGGTGGGAGCTGTTATGGTAAAGTGGGGTTTCTGGGATAAAGGGTGAGCTAAGTGACTCTTGTAAATGAGCCCTTGATACTCTAACATGGATAAGACAGACATGCCTGGGCAGTCTGTTTTTGTAGAGATGGGAGGAGTTGCTTGTGCTCTTGCTGGGCTTTGGAAATACTGTATTCACCCTACCCAAATATAATCAATGCTGCAGATAGTAAGGCAACTGGTAGGGAAAACACTGAAACTCTGACTATGAAAGGCTACTTCTTTCTTGCCCTTTTTGGGGGAAAATAGATACATTTTAGAACAATGTTACTTGAGTTATAGCAGATAAAACATGTTTGTGTGTGGATTGTTTTTTTGTTTTGTTGTTGAAACAGACTACATTCGCACTTTTACCTGGGACAAAAAGCTTGAAATGGTAGTAAAGTCAACTGGCATCTTGGGAGGACAAGGTAAGTCCAGAAGGAAAGTGAAACTTGTGATCATGTTTTCTTGTTACCTGGAAGCTTTCTTTAACTGTGCTAATAAATCCACAGCTTCCCCATGATGAAAATTTGCGACAGTAGATTAAATTGTCCAGAACAGAGGAAGGAATTGTAGAATACCAGGTTGGAAGGGACCTCAAGAATCATCTGGTCCAACCTTTCTTGGAAAAAGCGCAGTGTAGACAAGATGACTAAGCACCTTATGCAGCTGAATCTTAGAAGTGTCCAATGTTGGGGAATCCATCACTTCCCTGGGGATATTATTCCAATGGCTAATGGTTCTCATTGTGAAAAATTTTACTCCTATATCTAATTGGAATCTGCCCAGGAATAACTCATACCCATTACACTGCATCTTCTCCGTGTGACTCCTTGTGAAAAGGAAGTCTCCATCTTTGTAGCCACCCTATAAGTACTGGAACATGGTTATAAGGTCTTCTCTAAGCCTTCTTTTTCAAGGCTGAACAAACACAGCCCTTTCAGCATTTCCTCATGTGGTGGGCTTCCCAGTCCTTGTATCTCTGTGGCCCTTGTCTGGACCCTCCAACCTGTCCACGTATTGTTTTGTGTATCAGGGACCAAAACTGACCACAGTATTCCAAGTGTAGCCTGGAAGTAGCACCTTCCAGGTGAAAGATAATGCTTTGATTATGTGACAATGACTTCTTTACCTCTGCTGCTGATGCCCTTGTTGATACAGCCCAGCTGGCTTTCCCTGCAGCAATAGCAGCACTGTTCATTCATTTTGAGTTGCTGGTCCACCAGGACCCCTAGGTCCCTTTTACAGAGCTTCTCTCCAGACAGGTAGATCCCAGCTATGCTCCTGGATTATGTTTTCCCAGGTGCAAGACTGTACACTTTTCCTTCTGTCTTGCTGCCTTCATGGTTATGCTGTCTAGTGATATAATCTCATGTGACATCTGTCTGTACTGCAGTATACTCTCTAGCCCATTTCTAACTGCTCTTGACTCTTACACCTTAGGTAAGATGCCCACTGTGGTCTCTCCAGAACTGTACCGGACCAGGTTTTGTGAAGCTATGGACAAGTATTTCCTGATGGTGCCAGACCATTGGACAGGACTGGGCCTGAATTGCTAAGTTGAAGCCCATATTGGGAAACAACAAGAGGGCAGTGACATTATAGGCCACTCTCGTCCAGTGGTCTGTCCAGAGGATTGCAATTCCATGTTTACACGGACTGTGTGTGTCATGTTGGGAAGTGTGAAATCTGCTTGTTGCACTTTAATCCTCTTTTGGAGGATGATAAGCAAACCTGCCTCAGTAAGGATGTAAGATGTAAGGTACCACAGAACAGCACTGATGAGACATCCCTTTTGTCAGCAGGGAAGGTGATACTCCTTGTAAGAGTACTGAAATGAGATACTATCCAGATCCTGATGGTGTAGAAGTACATGATGTCTGTAAGTCTTGCACTGCCAAAATGGTGTTGAATATGTGCAGCTCACGTTTCTGTAGCAGATGCATGGTACTGCAAATGTGAAATAAACCCCCTGTGTGTGGATGGGTGAGAGAAGAACGAAGTTAATTCATGAGTTCTACTATTGTTGCAGTGGTCTGTAGTTGACCTGTTTAGGATCCATTAATACCTTGTCCTGCTTATGCACCGTAGTTTGAATTTTTCCTGGGTTCTGTGAGCAGTATTTTTTTAAGGCAGCTCCACATCTATGATGCCCTATGACTCCATCTTTTAAGATGTATTACTACAGTACAACTCTGTCTTTATCTGTCATAATTTCATTTTAGCTGAGTCCCATAAAAATGGGTTGTCAGTCATCAGCATACTGCAAACTCGAAAACATATCCTGTCAGTCCTAAACAGTACTTTGATCTGAACGTTGCCCAAATCCCTGGAAACAGGTAACCAAAAAAATAAACCCTTTAATTTAACAAGACTTGATCAATTATAGTTATGAAGCAGAGTAACCCTTTCCTTAGTAGAAGGCTGTAAGTTGCTAGACAAAGTGAAGCATACTGCTTTAGAACAACAACTTTCTCCTTAATGCAACCATCATTCCTGGCAGATCACTTCAAAGCCATTTCAGCTCCTCTGGACTTTCAAGCAATGCATTTACCTCATTGTGAAACTTTGCCAGGAGAATGTTTTTCTTGCATTCATGACATGAATATTTTTTTCGTCACTGAGATGAATGTAGTTGTTTCTGTAAAAAGAAAAACCTGTACTAACAGGTGTCTTGTATGATGGATAAGATGTACAGAGATCTGTGAATCTCTGTGTTATGACAATAAGCACTTCTTTCCATTTTTATTAATTTTTACCTGCTTTTGTAGGTGATGAGTTTACTTTTTAGTGTCATTATAATATAGGCCAGTAAACAAGAGGCTTTTTTATGAGTTTAAAAGGCAAGAATACTGTCCTTTGATTTCCAGTTTCTAATGGAAGGACTTTAAATGAACATGGAATCTGGGACAGGATAGCTCTTTGTGATCACTTGCTTGTTCTAACCAGTTGCCTGATAATGCCTTCTTCACTGTACTACAGATTGAAATGTGCATTTTAGTCACTCCTCCTGTGTTCAGTATTTTCTTCTGCAGCAGATGTTGGTGGCTGTTCAGGAATGACAGCTAGGCAACACTGAGAAAGAAAAAGGCCACAGTGAGAATTGAGCTGTTGGCTCCAAAACCGAACAGCTCATGTCTGAGCTGCCAGAGGCAACAGTCATTTGTGTTTGAAGAAGTCTTCCCCACCCTATTGCAAAACCATACTAGAGGATGAGCAAAGATGCTTGAAGCAGCAGAAATTAAAGTATTCTCACTTCCTCAGTAAAATGTAATAGTTGTTTCTGGGGGTGCAGTGATGTGTGCTGTGGAAAGATGACACAGAACTCCTTGCCAGAATTCCTTAAGTCCAACATAGTGCATCAGGTACAGCTGATTGCTTCTGGGATACATCTTGCCTCCTTTGTTGACATGTACTCCCAGGATGCCTAGCTGTGTGTGGGGCCTTGTTTAATGAGGTCGACCAGTTCATCAGCTCAGTGCTACTCTCACTTCTATGGCCTCTACCTTCTGTCTTGGTTCATCGATGTGAAAGAACAAGCCATGCAGCCTGAATCTGTTCCAGTCTCAGTTGAAGTTTACATATTTCCTCTTCCTTCCCTTCCTAAAGTTTACAGGGAAAAAACTTGACTTTCAGCTAAGGTGACCCAACAGCAGCTAATTATGTTAGCTTCCACCTTTGTCAGTATGTGGATTGGTTGATGGAGCACATCATGGCATCTGCACTAGGCTAATGTAGAGCTGTGACATGCTAGCCCTGTCCTGTCACTAGTAGCCCTTACTCCTATGATGTGTGGCTCTTCTATACTGCTTGTCCCAAGCAGCTGGCTCTAAAGCAACTTGATCATCTGATGGTAGCTAATACTCCCCTGTACATGACAGCATGAGGCCCTCAGCACTGTAGAGGTGAGAGAACCTTCCACTGTTCACAAATGTGTGAACTGTGACCTTCTTGGGCTGAAGTTACAGCAGTTGGAGAGATTTGCAGGAGTGACCTTGAACTGGCATTAACAGCTGATGTTGGGCCAGAATGTGGCTGATAGACTAGTCTTGACTAGACTGGAGTAAATAGCAAACTACTGATCATGAGTAACACAGTAGCTGCAGTATCAACTGGAATTGGGACATCTTTGGGCGCTATGTGACATGTAAGCATTTCTAGTTCAAATCCCAGCAGCTGAATGGGTCTCCTCAAATGTTCCCTTTTCAGAATAAGAGTTGTCCTGGCATTTCAATTGCTACAAAGTTGACTTTCTCAGGAGAGCAATGCTTCATGCAGAAGAGATCTTGGAGAGAGCTCCTTGTGAGGCTGTGTTAGGTCTGTGTCCCTGTAGAACACCTAAGGATGAACCATTTGGTCAGAGTTTATTTTCTTTACAACACAGGTTTAGTATATATGTGTGTAAGTAAATCCCAGTTTCAAACATGAAGACTGCATTTTTTCAGAGCTACACTGGCTCTTTTTCTTCTGTTGTTTTGATCTGAGGCCTTGTGACAAATGTCTAAATCTTGTCCCAGTCAGAAGCAATGACTTTGAGTCATCATGTAGACAGCAGAATGCCTTGTAGTGGCCCAGGGGTGCATTCTGTCCCCAAAAAGCACGGGGGACTCTTGCTGATAAAGGAGTTCAGCAGGGCTCAGGGGAGTAAGCTACCTATGGACTCTCCTCTGTGAGAATGACCAAAACCAAATGAATTGCTCGCTAGCTGGTGGCCAGACTAGTCAATATTCAAAGCACTTAATGTACCATAATGTATGTATTTCTATTCTACCTTGGTTCAGCTGTATTTTATAAAATTGATGTACTAAACTATTTGAGAATAACCTCCTTGACTACCTGGAGAATCAAAATGTAATGTATGTAGATACAAATAAAGTGACTAAAATACATATACTTGAGTCTATTCCATGTGTGGAGCAGTTAGGTCTCATAGCACCCCATTTTCTTGACCAGGCTGAAGCCTGCTGCTTGCTGTGCAGAAATGCTGTGCTGCAGAGTGCCAGCCTTGTGTGCAGTGCAGACATGCCTATCTCTGTGCCTTGCAGCTCCTCCTCTAATGGAGCAGCACCTCTGGGCAGCTCCCCAGGGCAGTGGCAGTAGAATCTGCAAATAACCTTTCATGCAAATCGGTCTTCTTCCCAGCTGCTTTTCAGCACAGTGCTGATCCAGTTTTGTCCAGCAGATGGTGGTGTGCCTTTGCCCAATTTTTCCAAGATGCAGAACACATTCCAGGTATTTCCATAATCTTAGGTGGACTAGATAAACAAAAAAATCCAAAGAGGTCTGAAAATAAATGTCGTATCTTGATTGCTTCGTATTAACCTGGTATATAGTAACCTCTTTGCTAAGGCTAGTTCTGGGAAGGGGATTTGTTGGTTCCTAGAATATAAAACTCAGTCTAAAATGTAAGGATTTACCTGTCTTATGTGCCATAACTGGTTTTTGCCAGGTGAGTTTGAGTTCTTTTATCTGCTGCAGTATGAAACGGCATCAGAAGCTGTCCCACCATGGGGGTGTGAGCAAGGAAAAGGTGAGATACTCAATTCAGGGGCAGTGTTGCCTTATGCTGTGTAAGTTGGAGTGGTGGGACTTGAGGGACTTCTGGCACGAAGCCGGAAGCTGCGTTGAAAAGCACAAACGCAGGGTTATCAGAACAGCATTCCTGTAACCCAAGTGGGACTTCCTGTGCTTGGTAAAGGACTGCTGCCGCCTGCTGGCAATCCAGGTTTTCAGCTCTTCTAGTGCAAGGGCTGGCTATGTGTTTGCTTAAGTTGTCTCACAGGACATAAAAAGTGTAAGAGAAAATATGATCTTAGTGACAGCTCTGTACTGTTTTCCCGATCTCTAAATGTGCTGTGAATCTAACTCCGAAGAGGTGGAGGACTGAAGTCCCATAATAACTGAATATGTACTTCATAAAAAGTTGATTTCATAATCAAATCTGCATCTCCTACTTGTCCAAAATTTTGGAGGCATTTTGTTTAATACTTTTACGTACATGGCAGTGTTTATTTATTTTTAACCTGTTAGATTCCAGTGCTTTACTAAAGGTTCTGCAACAGAATGACACGAAGACGTACATTGCTACAGCTGTAATTCTCCCCATGAGCCTTTTTCTCGCAGCAGTGACTGGAACAGGGGTACCTTACAGCTGCAGCTGCACAAGTGTGCTCATGCTAAAGAAGAACAAAGTGTAACAGGAGGTACTGCAAGAACATGAACTGGCACTTCTTTGCTCTATGGCTGGCCAGGTACACAGGCACTTCCTGCATGCTGTTCTAGCCTCAAGCCTGAACAGAAAAACTGAGCACTACAACCAAAGTTCCCTCGCTGTAGCATATAATTGAAATAAATAAGTTGCTCAAGACATAATGATCCAGTGATCAAAGGTAGGATAATAAAGTAGGTGAACATAATTACTGAAAAGAGCATTGAATTATGGTTGAAGAGACAGGATGATAATATGGAGAACTTTTCTCCATTGTTTACATAGGATATTTTTCTAATATAGCCTCAGCAAAAATGAAACACATAGTATCCTAGATATGGGCTCCTGTTACTGAACTAGCTGGGATCTTCTGACATAGCAAAAGTAAAGCCTATTTAAAACATATGCTATAGGGAGAAAAGTGTTTTCTGGAAACAGGGCCAGGTCAGCCATATAAATTTCTAATGGCTGATCTGTAATCAATTCTGATTAAAGTGTATTCTTGCTGATATGTGTGGTACTTGACAAGGTAGAAAAAAAGAGAATAACTTTATATGACTCCACAGTAGCCTATAATATGCAGAAATTATATTTCCTTCATGTTAGTTTGAGCTGCCTTATGGAAAAACAATATTTACTTTCTGTCAATTAAGCCCTAGAAAGCAGAACATCTTTAAGGCCCTATTTTGCATTCCAGCTCAGTTGAATAGTAAGAATTCACCAGAACTAATGAGTTTTGACAATAACACAACCCAGCCCCTACTTAATTCAGCTCTTGAGTGTTTTTTGAAACTCTGACATTTAAGTAAGGTAGCCATTTTCTTAGAGGATGCCTCAGCTCATTAACTCGGCGACGTGGCTCTTGTAGTCTTAGTCAAGAAATAGTCTGCAGAATACAGAGGTCATATATGTTGATTTAGGAAACATTCTTCTTTATGCTCAACTAACTGTAATTAATATCTGTTGGCAGATAGAGAAGTCTGTTAGAGCCTAGAAAGTTAGCAGTACAAGGAGCGGTCTGTTCAATGTTGGGGATAAATACTTCAACTGTTCATTATTGAAAGTGTGGTGGCTTACAGGTAGGTGGATTTAAAAATTAATTACCAATTCCAGCATAGAGAGAAGACCAAGGTTGAAAGCATTTGAGCTTGGAAGGTCACTGTTTTCAGATGCCAAGTTTCAGTAAATGAAATAAGTTCTTTTTGTGCATTCCTGGTGATAACTTTAAATATTAAAACATTTTAAGTCTCTTTATAAATTGAAAAAATACATTGAAATTCCACAACTAATTAAATGTGAAGCATGCCCATGAATGGAAAAAAATCAAATTTGCCAAGTTTGATCAAAACATGATCTTTCCAACTGCCGACCGTATAAAACCAGTATGTTGCTTGAAATTTTTGCTATATTCTCTCTATTTTTATACCTCTTAGCAGCAGTAGAAACTAAATGAGCCAAATGTCTTTTAGGAAATTTGTTGTTTTTAGGATAGAGCATGATAGCTCATCAATTCAGTGACACTTAAACAGCCATTCAAGTCCTCCTTTTAATTAAAATAGGATGCTAGAGATAAATTTAAAAGCCATTAGACTTCTGTATCTATTATTCCACCTGTTGTACAGCATACATGTATTTTGTGTTTGGTTCTGTGTTGCCCTTTTTTTATGAGTGCCTAGTAACATTAGAAGGAAAAGGCAGCGATGAGCCTCATGGTCTGCTGTTTGTCATCTGAGAATATGCCAAGGCTGCCAGTTTACTTCATACCTCAGCAAGTCCTAAGCAACAGGGGCCCTGGGAGAGTGTTCTTGCCCTGCTTTGACTCGATTGAGCCACTTTGTGTCATTCAGTCAAAACCCACAGGTCCTCACACTTGTCCATTCAGTTGAACAAGTTACACTAGAGTGGAGTGAGGAAAGGAGTGAAGAATAAGGGGTGATAAACACAATCTACAGGTAGCTACAGGGAGAAGCGAAGCAATATTGGTTATACAGTGAGAGTAAAATTGCTATTCACCCTTGGGATTTGAGAGGGGGATTAAGGAATGGTGCAGCATTATTTAAAATTGGAGCATTCACTCATGTACTGTTTCAGATTCATCTTCACTTTGTTTATTGCTTGGATACATGAAGTTGAAGGTTTTTCTTTTAAAATATGAAATTAAATTTAAGTATCAGAACAGTTACTAACACAAATATAATTTTTTTGAACTTTTTGGTTTTGGGGGTAGGGGAGTATATGTTAAAATATTTGTTGACCAATACAGCTTGTCATTGCATTTAGAGAAGATTTGGATTATTCTGTGTGGTTTGGTGGGGTTTTATATTTGGTTTTTAATGTGTTTTTTTTAGTTGGTTGGGTTTTTCTTTATTGTAATTTGATTTCTGAAGAATGAGGCAATACTGGCACCTCCATGATTCTACAAGAGAAAACTGAGGGACCTGGTTAATTCAAGATGTTCTTATTCTGTAATAGTGCTGCTCCACTGGTCTTGAATAACCAGTTTAAACCCTTGATTAGTAAAAATCAGATCATGCAAATATATGGATTTGTCCTTAGAGAAGGCTGGAGATACAGCTATGTATGATTTTATTTATTTATTTGTATGGCTAGGAATAAAGGCAAGATTTTATTACCCCCTCCATCTTCCCCACAGGCTGCTTACTGAAAACACAAAGGGCAGCTGGCAAAAAAAAAAAAAAGAAACATGAAAACTTGGAAAATCTTAGAAACTTACATCACCTACAGCTTTTTTCTGTTCTGAAGATCATTTTCCCCCATACACATCCATTGGGGCTCTAGCTTAGAAATTTAAAACTCTGGATGCAAAGAGAATATCATGATGCAGAATTAAATCTTAAAAATGAATTTTATTGATATTTAAACTAAATCCTCTTACCCACAGTCTAAATGAATTTTGAAACCAGTTGCCAAGACAAAGTAAGTCAGGGTAGAGAATATTTTGATGTGGGCAGCAGTGTTGTCTTCTCGTAGTATTTACCTATATTGCTTCAGATGACTGACCGAGAAGGAAGTGATACAGTAACTTTTTATGAAGAACTGAAGTATGACTAAAGCCATAGCAAAACCAGAAAGTTCTGAAGTTACCGGCATCTTATGGAGGAGACTGTTCTACTAGTCTGTTCCAGTAAGCAGTAATAAGAGAGAAACTGAGTATAAACAGGCATAAAGAAGAAACTGTACAAATGTCTGCACTAGGTTATTTTTAGAAGATTTTTAACAATAGAATCCTGGAGTATGCAACCATGACCTCATTCTCCAGCATTACAGTACAGCATGGGAACTGCAATTAGAGACATGCAAAAACTGACCAAAACAGAATTTGTATTAAAATTGTAATTTTTGACTGTGATTGAGTTTGAAGTTTGATGTGGATGGGGGATGGTGTACTTTATTAAAAATAGATGCAATATGTTCTCTTCTTTCTCAGAATAATGTGCTGCAAAACCACAAATCAGTAGAGGCAACTCTGACCATTGGGGAAGAAACATTTCAATGTCCCAAAGTTATCTGAACCTCTTCCTTTCTTGCTGCCTTCTTTATGAAAAAAATTACTTGCAGATAACAATGTATTTACAAATTTGTAATACTCATACTAAGCTGACTAGTCATGCCAGATCTAAATATATTGAGAGCAGGGAGAGAAGTTCATCTGACAAGTTTTCAGCAGCATTTTATTGAACACATGAAACAGTTGTTTGCAGACATTTTGTCATCTTCTGTAATTTTTCTTGTCTATTGAGAAGCTATGAAAAATATTATTCTTTAGAGTGGGAATTCTATTAAAAACTAGGAGGAGATACTGCAATATACATTGTTCATTATTAAAGAAGGCACTTGCTATCCTGCTTGCCTCAAGGTTATATAAAAAACAAACAAACCACCTAAAACATATCTCCAGAGAAAGGGACAGTGGTAATGCCAAGAGGTTAACTATGTCCACAGAATACAATCATATTTAAATATCTAAAAAGACAGTAATAAAAATTATGACCTAATGACTTAACCAGATGCTTCAATGGCATAACTTAATCTTTGAAAGTCAATGAAACACAGAGTTTGAATTACTTTATTTTTTTTTCTTACTTAAAAAAAGAAAAAACACAACCCCAAAAACAAACCAAACAACTGAAGAAGCTCTTCAAAGTTCTGTTCATCCAGGCAGCACCACCAGTGCTGCAGAGTAATCCACTCAAGGGCAAGAGCAATTTAATTCAATAAACATCCTGCTAGCATTTCTTGATTTTTATTTCTTAACAATTGACTAGACAATACTGCAACCCCAAAGCAGAATAATTATCAGGTACAATTGTTTGTCTTTCAAATAGACAATCCCTCATTATGTTTCTGCATTGCAGAGTGGTTTGAGTGCATATTCAGCCACAGGCTGAGTGCCACATTCAAAAAGCATTTGAAAAGAGACAGAAAAAAATATAAGGAACTAGTAAATGGGTAGGCAAAAGTAATAGAGTTCACATTGCTGGTCAACTCCGGTGTTTGGCCAGGAAGAAGGTAGCTGGTATATCAGAAGAGGGACATGCAGAAACATTGAATGCCTCCACCAAAACCAAAATGCTTTAATCTCCCCACAGTTTAACAGAATTCATACAGTCACATATGCCTGTGAACTCAAAATTGTTTTCATCTCTCCTTTCCTGTCAGGAAAGTAACCATCCTTATATTTTCCTTGTGGTGTCTTCTATATTCACAGCTTCAGAATATCTTGAATCATATCTAACTTCGGTACCACTTAGAGCTCATCCTAGTGACAAGAAAATAAACAGTGGAGTTTCTCTCAACGTACGAATAAAAATAATTTTCTCCTGTGATTTTAAACTTTTCTGTAGGACCAATTTTTCAACTGGACAAATGTTTCTTAAATAGAATTCAGGCTACTTTATAGCTGTGTGTTAATATCTTCTGAGTTAAAATGTCAACCCCAATCTTGCAATGATCAGCCTCTGTAATTTGGTATCTGCTTACTAAATCTAGTCCAAGGATTACACCTGAAGGTACAGTGCAGCTCAACCATGTATCTCTAATGTAGCTGTGCCACAGACATGTCCATGTCCCATAAAGTCCTGCCACAACTGATGTTGCAACTGCAGTGTTCTCTGTTACATCTGTAGACATCAAGAACTGAGTTTGCATGAATAACAGTAACCAAAAACAAGACTGGAAGTAAAATGTACCTGGTACTATTTGAAGATAGAGCATTTAATACTACAGATAAAGAACCAATACTAACATCATTTTAAGCAGTTATTCTTTACAGCAAGTATTTTGCAAGAGGCCCCACAGTAGGTGTTCTTACCTTATTTCTAGATTTTTTTCTTTTTCCTTTATTTTGCATTGCTTCTAATTTTTCATTCAAAATGTCAGCAATACCTTTTGCATCTCTGCTGTCTATATATTCCCCAAGAACATTTTTCTTAAAAGAAAAAAAAAATAGAGCATGGGTAATATATACCACAATTTTACACTGAATAGAAATCTGTGTACTTTCAGACAAAATTCAAGAGCAGTGCAGGACAGAATACAATGGCTTTGGTAGGCTGATTTATGATTCATGGATATATTTTTGTCTCTGTTTAAACAATGCTAATTGTCTTTACTGTAAGAACCACTCTTAGCTCCTAATTTTCAAAACTACACAAATTTTGTCTTGATCCTTAAAGGAACCTGAAATAGTTACAATTTGCTCACCTATTCAGCTAAGTACTTAAGGTAGACAGCTATTACCAAGTCTGGCACTTTTTTGAGACCTATAAAGCCTCTACTCTTTATCACAGAAAATCTTATTGAATTTGGTGGGATTGTGTGAGGAGGGATTTCTAGAATTTCCCATAAAATATTCAGTGAAAAAACCAGTAAAGTATAATTAAGAGAATTGCCTTAACTATCAGAAATCATTGAATACTGAAATCATTGAATACTTTCTCTTTAGCATTAATAAGTTTAAAAAGGTGGCTATAATATTCTTGAAATTTAATATATTTTTAATTAATTTTTTTTAGCTTAAAATACATTATTTAAGTCAGAATTACTCTTTTAATATAATCAGATTTCTCCTTACCCAAAATTATATTTCTCCTTAGCCAAAATGAAGTTGTCCACATTTCATTTAGAGAGAGACTGCCTGCTTTTGGGTCGCTGGTGACAGAATTGGTAAAGGTTGAAAAACATTTTGTCACCTAAGACCCCTGCAAAATCAAACCCTTGTCTGTTTAAGCCCACATCTTAGTTACTGTTTTACTAATTTGCAGTTAAGTATTACAAAACTGATTATTACTGTTTCTCCAAAATATATAAATAATGCACTTTAATATGTTACAGAAATACTCTCTTCAGTTTTAATGTGAAATGAAATACATCTACTAACAGTACCTGCTCAGCAACAGGTGACACTTTACCTTTGTTCCTTGGTAGGGGTAAAACTTAACAGTAGGATAGGCTCTGATATCAGCAGTTTGACAGGTCTGACCATATGCCTGACAGTCTACTTTCCCAGCTTTTACTTTTCCTTTAACGGCCTAAAAAGAAATGCTTATTAGAAACAAACTTCAAGTTTCCACCGGTGAGTGTAAGCAAATAACTGGAATAAGCCAGCAATAAATGTAAACAACTAAACTGCAGCTAAAAGTAAACAAAAAACCTGTTGCTCAAATCTTTTAAATATTTCAGCGCAGTTGCTTGCTTGCTTCCCAGACTGTTAACCTTCTATCGGGAGTCTCTATGTGTTCAGCAGAGCACTCCAGTTCAGGGCAAAGTACAAAAGCACATCACAGTTCCAAAGGTCACCCCATCATAAGTTGAAATCTGTCTCAAGAGAGGGTCTGTGTGTCTGAGAAGGAGGCTCATTGCAGTGCTGTAGTTTTTGGATGACTGCTGAGAAATAAAGTGCTGATAAATAATGTTTTAACCATTACAAGTATAACAATCTGCTAATACAGTTAAAAACCTACCCTTGCAAGGATCTCAAATTCAGGAGCAAAATTTTGGCAAGGTCCACACCAAGGAGCATAAAAATCAATGACCCAGTGATCTTTCCCATTCAGAACTTTTTCTGTGAAACTCTGAGGAGTGAGGTCTACAGACACTTGTGGTAAATATCTGTGGAAAGGAGGAATAACAGTCATAATACATTCAAAACTTTAAACAATATCCAAATTCCATTTAAGAAAAGATTCTGAAATTAAGAATATTAGTAGTCTGGAAACCCCTACTTCACACTTTGTACTATAAGAGAATCACCTTTTTAAAAGTGGTAGACAAAATAATAATATGGTCTTCAGGAAATGGGTGGACAGCAAGGAGTATGCTATTTCTGCACATTTTAAAAAAGTAAGATAAAAGATGTAGGGACTTTAACATCTTAAATTAAGCAATACATATACCTAAGTGTTTCTAATTCTTGATTCACGTAGTATTTAAATATTTATTTTTCCTAGCAAGCAAAGTATATAAGCAGCTCATGAACAAAGTTTAATGCAGTAACTTACCCCAATGCCCAGCCTCTCAGTGAATAGGAATCTCTGTGCCATCCATTGTAGCTACTGTATTAAAGAGAAAACAAAAATCCAGTTGCACAGCAGTTTGAATTATATTGGAAAAAAACCAACCTCACTCTAAAGAGTGAAGATAAACAAATAAAGAATGTAAATGCATATGTTTTAGGATATATTTCTACCTTGCTTTGAAATCTGAATGAATGAAAGTCTTGTAAATACAATTCAAAGATACAGAATTAAGGACTAGATGATCAAGAGAAGAAAGAGAAGAAAATTCTATGTCAAGGGAGCACATAACCTTTGATAGCTAGAAGTATTTAGGATTAATGATCCTTGGTAATACTCCAGATTAAACTGCAAGCTCTAAGAAACATGAGAACTAAATCAGAATATTGTAATATTTTCATGTTATGTTCATTCATTACAATAAAACAATTATATACGTATATACATTTCCCTTACTTTAACATTAGAAAAGCCAGACAAACTAGTTACTTGGACAAGGATTTAGTATTTGAACTTTCCAGGCATTGCTTAGTTCTGAAATTTCAGTCTCAGGTTAGAAAAAAAAGATTAGTTCAGGATTCATATCCACTGATATCATTGATATCAGTGAAAGATATCATATCCACTGCTATGATCCACAACTTCTTAGCAAAGTATTTGTCAACAGTTACCTGGTCAAAATTTGATTTGATAGTTTTGGTGATCTCTGTTTCAAGACACAAATTTCCCTATCTTTGCAGGAAATAGCTGGCTCATGATTAGAAATTTGGCACTTAACAGTCATATTCACCAACATAATTGTTTTAAACAAGAAAAAAAATTTTTCTTTCAAGAGAAATTTTTTCTAGAAGAACTCAATAAAAGCAAGAAGTGCAATGCTGAAAGCTACTGAAGTCTGCTACTGCATACTACGATGAAGAGGCATTACAATTTACTATCTGCCAGCATTTAATAGAAGTTCCAATCTGTGAAATAATGAAGCAACACATCTGCTCTTTCAGATGGTTATCTGTCTTTAAAATATGTATGTGCTTCCTGAAATCCCTGGATCTTCAAACTGTACTGTGAAATGGAGGGACAGGCTGTTTGTTTGTGGACAGATTTTATTTCCGTTAGAATTTTTTTTGTTAATTAATAATATTTCCACACTAATGACAGAGATGAATGGATGACTACATGCAATGGACAATTTTTGCAACGGTGCTAACAGATTGTTGACAGGGAGAATGAGCAGACAGCTACATCACTCTGTTCTCTAAAGATAAAGCTGCAATCAATTACGCCTAGTGGTATTTTTATATTATATGATTTAAATCGTCTACTTTAACAGGCAAATTAGGCAATTAATAAAGAACATGAAATATAAATTAAGATTCCGGTGTCAGTTCAAATTACTGAAATGGCAAAATAAAATGACAGTAGTTTGAAGTAACAAAACCAATGGCATCCAGTACAGTAATATCATAACAGCCTATTTTAATAGTTATGATGATTTTAATACACAACAGTATTTGTCTTGTTCCACATCATGTAATGTTTCCCAAACGGAAGCAGTGCACTTACTAATATTGATGAGCTGTGTTTGATTTTTGAGGAAAGAGTCTTATTTCAGGATATCCCCGAACACTTTCTTGGTGACAGAAAGAATAATATTTTTGACAATCCACACTGCCTACACTGATTAATCCATTTAACATCTGAAAAAGAAAGAAGAAAACCTACAATCAAATATGTTAATCAATACTACTACAATTTCAGTAATTCTTCAGAATTTCAGTCTTAATCACTTAATTAGGGGAAAAAAAATCTCAACAAAACAGACCAAGATTATCACGAGGCTTTCTATTCCTTGTAAAAGGATCACTAGTATCAGAGCCAGCCACCCAGCTGCACTCCCATCATGCACATATATTTAATATAAGCTGCATGCACATGGCTCACAAGGCACCTACCTGACCTCAAAGGTACCTCTGAGTGTGATTATTTAGTAGAAGGAATACCACGTTACTGTGTTTCCTGTCATAGCATCAGTAACTCTGACAGATCCTGGTACAGTGCAGATGTGCTATCAGTTGCACAGCTGGTCTGTGTCCTGAACACACTGTATTTGTCGCAAAGGCCCAAACTACTTGGCATGGGTAGGGAAGCTGATGATTACTGAATGTGTGCTATAGAGCTACTCATGCTTTACAGACATTTCACCAGATATAAAATCCTGGCTAGAACTCTGAGTCAAATTGAGTTCTAAATGTCTCAAAGTCATGGGCTTGTTTCCAAAACTCTATTTTTTTTCCAAAAAGTTTCTAGTTCAAATTCCTGGAAACACCTCTGGGAATGGTTGTCAGTATAGTAATATTACTTTTTCAAATGAGAGAACACTGTAATGACCTTGCAAAAGAAAAACACCCTCCCCAGTCCCAAAAATTCCATATTTGAAGTACATGTAATTCAGCTAACTGATAATCAGCTTTGAAGTGTATGGGATTTAACATTCATTTATTTTCAGGGAAGAAAACAAGATCTCAGAAAAAAAAATCTTCCTAATATAGGAAGTAATTAAATTAAGCATGACTGAATTCCTTTAATCTGAAATTCAAGTCAGAGGTTTCACCAAGGTCTCAGTGCTTCCTTCAACAAGCACTTCCTCAGTGCTTCCTTCCTCATGATCATAAAGAACACTGAGAACAAAGTGGCAAATTATTTCTACCAATTCTTACCTAATTTATTGTAAGTCTTTCTGTCGTATTTTGTTTTAAACAAATGCAGATCTGTTGCCTATATAAAGCACTAAGCACCAAGTAAAGCTAGTTACTCTATAAATTTTCTTAGATATTGGAAAATACACTTGTAACCCACAGGAAAAACTGGATTATAATATCTATGTATTGAATCTTTTAAAAAACCAAATAAAAACTTTGTATTTGAAACAATATAAAACTGTTTTTTCTGCAATATAAATCTCTAGATTTTCTCAGCTGACAGTTCTTAAGAATCCAGTTGCATCATCTCAATAGTTCCCCAGAAGAGGAAACAAAAGCAGAAAAATATTTGAATGTAATTTACCCTGGCCATTTTTTTCCATTCTGGCATTAAAGCCTGACAAGGTCCACACCACGGAGCGTAGAAGTCCACCATCCAGATCTCCTCTCGTTTTCTTCTCTGAACTAATTCAACAAATGTCTCTGGTGTCAGGGAGACAACTGATGGATTCCTAAGATCCTAAATAAAGACAGCTTATGGACATACGCTGTGCAACAATAAGTTATCCCATATCTAGGCCCACCATGTACAAACAGACTGCACCAAATTCTGAGAATGTTCTGTGAAATTTGCTTGCTACTGTGTTAGGGAAGTCTCCACACCACTGAAAAGCATGGAAGCGTTGAAAGTCATCCCTTCAGCCTACAAATCATATGCCTGATTTGTTAAGAAAAGCTATCAAAAAATACATCCAGGCTCCAAAAGGGAGGTTTTCTGCCTTTTCTCAATAAAAAGAGGTAAAAGGGAAGAAATTCAGTTTACATGGCAAGAACAGGCATTATGAAACTTAGCCATGCTATTTAGGCTGGAATGCAGAAGAATACCTAGGGCACACTGTGGGCCTCTGAATATCAACTGTAAAAGACTAATCTCCACCTGTTTCTGCATGTGTTTCTTGCACCTGCTTTTTCTATCTGGGGAGAACAGTCTCTTCAAAGACTGGAAAATAGCCCGTGGATATAGCAGTGAAGAGAACCTGAGTGCTGGAGCAAAGCTGAGTGCCACAACTCCAACAGCAACAATGACCAGTACCAGTGATTTGCAGTTCTGTGGGTTAAGAAAGTTCAAGGACAGCTAAGAAATGTGCAGAGCAGCAAGCAAACTGACAAAAATGTGAACCTCATCCTATGTCAAGGTGTGTATGTGAAGCATTTTCACCTTAAAAATATGAAGTGCTGTAATATTAATTCCTCTACCCTCCCTGTGAGATGGAAATCATTACTCTTACTTTGCAGATTGGAAGAGATCTTAATTTATTTGCTAATGATCTCAAAGAAATTACTTGACAGGGTAGGGGAATGAGTCCATTAGGTGTCAAGTCCCTGACTGACAGTTGCTGGGTCACTTTTCTTGCCCAAGGTTTTTTCACCCTTTATCTTCCTAGTCTAAGTAATTAAAAAAAAAAAAAAAAAGAAATCTTAGAATCTTCCAACTAAAGAACATATTTTTTTGGATGAGCTGTGTACAGGACTGCAACAAGCATTATAATTCACATACCTCTATAAACTCCAAGATCTGCTCAGCAGAGTGATGTCCTTCATATTCGTGAACATCAGACTGGTTGAACACAACTGTTGTTGGATAAGCTCGAATGTTATGCTAACAAAACACACAATAAGAAATTGCACAGAATGATTAGCTTTCTGGTACTCACCTCTAACTGTCATTGGTATTAGTGGCTCATCCATTCAGCTCATCTATTCTGTTTGTACAGTGCAACTGCTCAGACTTACACGCAGGTGGGAATCTGACACCATTAAAATCAGTACAGAGAAGATGCCAGTTGTATTCAGAGATGGCATAGTGTGTTCTCAATTTAAAAACCAGCCAGTAATTCTTTTGCTGTGCTCCACAAATACAAGAATTAATCCATGGGCCCTCTAAGCCTTAAGTTTAAAGCTATTCCCAGTCCTCAGGTGGAAATGTTTGTACTGTATGAATAATTATTTTTTACTATTGAACACAGACACCTCCATGATTTGAATTCTGATTTAGATGTGTGTGAACACATCTAAATAAAACTTGAAAAAGCTTGTTCTTTTTTGCTCATTTTCCATGTGTTTTAAGACATTAAAAAAACCTCCACAGGAATTACTAAATTCTAACACTTCTAGAGTCTTCCAGTAACACTATGAAATCAGAACAAAATGTGACCTGTATTTTGTGTTAATATATTTTCTGTAGTGGTTACATAGTTTGCTCCTTTGAAAAGGATTATGATACAAGTGCCTGTTCAGTTTACTACCCTTTAAGAAAGTGACATTAAAGGGCAAGCATTGTCCTTCATAAGTCCTCGATAAGGACTGCCCTTATCCCTCTACCCCCAGCTAGAAGAAAGTAATATTCTTTAAAAGGATTATATTTCTTTACTTTTAGTTCCTGCAGCTTACCATATTGCAAAGCCCTTCATGGACAGTACAGTCTAGTGTTCCAAATTTAAGCTGACCATAAAGATGTTTTGATGCTTTTCTCAGCTCTGGTAACAAAGCTCGACAAGGAGGACACCACTAGAAAACAAAATGCAAGTAAGTTCAATTGCTTTCCCTAGAGCTGGCTCTCAGGAGAATGTTTAAGATTAATAATATGCTGCTTTGACAACAGACTCCACTAAATACAAAGCTCAGTCTAGGAACTAGTGCTGCCAAGGAATGAGGAATTAGAATACCGTCTCATGATCCCGAAGGAGTATCCTTCTAAGATACTCCTTAGTACCTCTTTACATAGTTACAAAACAGATTTTAGAAGAAGAAAAATGTAGATACTAAATATTTACCGGTGCAAAGAAATCCACAAGCCATGGTTCCTTATCTTTTTCAGGAAAATTCTGAGGTCCCAGAGTGATGACATGGGAGTTCACACTTTCTTTGGCAAATGCAACAATGTCATATAAGATCTTCTTTCCTTCAAAGAACAATGTAGAAAGGAAATTTTATTTTTTCCTATGATAAATATCATTAGAAAACTCTGTGAAAACAACAGGAGTCTTTCAGTTCCCTTGTCTGATCTTTAAACATGGCTTGCTTAAATAAATTTAACAGGTACTGACTTGCTTTTTCTCAGGAAGACAAGGTTAAACTGTCCAAACCTACACAGGCAAGACATACTGTAGGTGATAGTTGATATTTGGCTAAATATTAAACTGGTAGTTACCCAGTATTAGCAAAGAATGTTTTATCCAAGACAAAACATGTCTTGGATAAAACAAAATGACTGAATTTTGTGGCTGTGTTACTGTCTTACTATCGCTGGAATTAAAAAGTTACTATTCTAGATACACTTGACTTGGCAAAGGGATTGACACAATAAAAACTTAAAGCAAAATAAGTAATATTGATAAATCACAGCTATTTAGGTGTAACTGAAGTTCCTGCTCACACAGCTCCAGTGGGCAACAATCAAGTATCTTCATACCCTTTGTATACATAGTTGTCAGCAGAAATGAGAGTTTGTCTTGAAATGAACTGAGAATAAGAACTTCAGGGTGATCAAATCTTAAGTCACTGCACAATGACTTTATAAGACTTATTACTCATAATAAGTAATTTTAAACTGTTGAAGCCCTTCAACATAGCTTATAAGAAAGCTTGATCCTTTTGAGTATTGATTTGTCACAAATACTAGAGTGAGATGATTATTGGTAAATGTTCTACATGCCATCTATTTTGTAAACAGTAAACAAAACCATTCAGAAAAAAAGTATGTACTATAGTCCAATGCACTTCTCTTACACTGTAATCTATACCATTATAGAAATACTGTATGGATATGACCTTTTCTTGGCTTCCCTGCAGGAGTGGAAATTGCAAAAAGTATATAAGGCTTTTCCTGGCAGCAATCATTAGATGTATGGAATCATCTCTTGCCCTTAGGTAAATCTAATATCTTCTAAGTAGTAAAAAACTTGTTTTCCTTTCTTGTTCATTACAGTATTGAGGTTCTGACTTAATTCTACCAAGCTGTTTCTGATACTTCAGAGGCTGAAAAATGAGAACTTCATCTTATGTAACTGCCTTGTGCCACATTCTGGATGAATTACTGCAAACTACAGTTTTGCTTCTGGCTCCCTTCTTCTTCAGCCAGCAGTTTTGAATCCTTTCAGCATTAAACAGTAACACAGTCCCAACTTTTCCTGAAAGGAAACTGCTGTGTTGAAAATGAAAGTAAGTGGTAAAAGTCTCAGTTTTCTTTTGGACAGAAGTTAACAAAGCACAGAATTAGTTCTACTGCAGCGATACATGAAAACAAATCCAAGTTTCTGAAGTTGGCTGCACTTGTAACTAGCATGTTAAGCCTCTATGAAGGGTGTGCCTTACAGCATTCTTTGGATATCCTACCCAAAGCAGGAGCTGTCTTGATCAGCTTCTGAGATTTCATTTGTAGGTAATTATGTAAATGCTGTTGAAACAGACATCATAATAAGGACTAAATACATCTCTTGGCATCTGATGACTGCTTACCCAGGAAAAATAGAAAGAAGAAAACCAAAGGAAATTGTAAGTTTGTGCAAGGCTACATTACAGTCAGAGCAAAAGCAGCAAATATTAAAGCTACAAAACTGTTCTTTGGGAAAAAGAATGCAGTTTGCCAGAGATATTGTCATCTCAAAGGGATTATGTAATGATTTAAAATTGCGAAAGTTTCCCCTACCATGATGAATTTCATAATCTCCAGTTCCTTTTCCTTTGAAGACTGCTAAACAAGGCTGATAGACATATAGTTTGTTGCAGATGGTTGGTGAAGAAAGGCAGTCAAACTTGCCAACCTGTTTAACAGACAGTGCCATTTTAATTACAGTAGCCTAATTTATATACATTAACATATCTTGAAAGGCAGTAAGAGTTAGGAAAAAAGGTAAAAATATGGAAAAGTAGTAGCCTTTTTCTAAACAACAGAGGTCTTAAGACAAACTAGGATGTTCAAGGAAAACTACTAGCATAACTATATTAGGTTGCTTGCTAATTTTTAATTTAAAGGCCAAAATGGGGGAATAAAAACTTAACTCCCTTTACCCCCCACAAATAAAATAGCAAGGAAGCAGAAAGACATCTAAAATAAATGTGACATTAGAATTCTTCTATTCAAAGCAACAATTTTTTAAAAATACATATCTTCTAGAATACTACAAGCCGTAGTCCTTTAGTATGAAGTTTGAATTTGTTTTTTTTTTTAAGAAAATGTTCAACATGATCACAGGGTTTTCTGAATAATTAAAAAATATACATACATACATAAATTTGATGTTGAAGTGTTAACTTGGAATTGTTAATTGAATGGGATCTGCAGCAACATTTCCCATTAGAGAGCAGATTTAAAAGACGATCTTTCCTAATTACTTTTAAATATTCAAGCTGCATGGGAAACTTAATTGCTTGCTTTAAATAAAAAACTTTATTACAGAGCTACCATATTATACTGCATGTCTTTCACTACCAGAGGTGGCAGGTGGTAGCAACTGCTAATAACAGTAAAAACCATACTGACTTGTTCTCAGGATGTAAATGGAATTTAACATTAAACAAGTGAGCAGTCTTACCTGAATATGTTCATCTTTAAGTAAAAATTTAAGTTTCTTAAATTCCTGTACATTTGATTCACCCTCCCCAAACTGGAAGAAAATCAGCCACCGGTGATGAGCCAGACGGTCCTTTAAACCGAGGGGAAAAAACAAACAAGAAAAACACAAGACAAAAAAAAATTAATCCCAATTATACCAACCTGTAAAATTCTTCTGTATTTTATAAAGGCAAATGCCCAGTTATTCATCTGATCTCTGTGTGACCTCCTAAATAAATTCTTTCGTGTACTCCTTCCACTAAACTTCCTTTTACTGCATCACAATCAGGAAAGAGGAAAAAATCTAAGAACAAGCTGGCTACAAGCTACCCTCTATACTTTTTGTTTTCATGTGCATTTCCTATTGTAAAGTACGCTGCGAACAAAATACATTTAAAACAAAATTCTTTACAATGTAGTTAATTTAAAAAATAACCAGAAAATTACAGTTGCAGAGTGAGTTGCAATAGCAATTTCTGTGTTTTTTATTTTCCTATGAAATTTCCCTCCCTTACTTTCATTGTCTTGCTAAACAACAAAAATAAATGTAGACAAACAATGTTAAATAATTTTGGGTACACAGAAAAAGAAGTAATTTTCAGTTAAATACTAGATTGTTGTGTCAACAGGTTTTGAAAACTGTAAAAAATAATAATAAAATATATAAGCGATATATATATATATATGATATATTTTTATACTAATATATAATTTTATACTATTTATACTATGAAATCTTAACATACTTTTAAAAAATTACCTCTAATGATGCTGCAGAAATAATTTCAAAGTCTGGTAGATGCTGCATTACCTCCTGATATATTTCTCTGGCATCCAAGGAGTTAAGAAACTAGGACAGAAAGTTAACTGTCTTTATTACAAGGAATTACAACCATCAACCTGATTGTTGATGATCAGTACTAAAAGTGTCAGGGAAATTATTCTGATTTTTTCCTTTCCATCAACTGGAGCATGCAGTTAATAATATGCTATTTGACCAATTTCTTTTCCATACAAATAACTTCACAAACATCACTCTCAGAATACTGCTTTTTAGCTCATTTGCCTACAATATTAAACTCAAAAAATTGTATTTTGTCAAGACAAGGACTAAAAGTCTGAAATTCAAATTTCACGCCAAACCCAACAGTGAAGTTTATAAAATTTCCAGTCTAGTTTTACAGCTTTCCTTAACTGCAATGTACAGATATTTAAGTTTCTGTAATTTCTAAAATTTCGGAAGTAATATGAATCAGTAAGTCAGAGTTGGTAAGTTACAAGGTTCAAAGTAGGTAGGTTACAATTTCCTCCTTTGAAAGAAATAGATAACAGTAGTGACAGCAAAGGAACAACCGTGCCTCAAACAGAAATGTCTCCCATCAATTAAGAACGTTAAAACTACCATACAAATGTAGGAGGAGGTTGTAATATTAAAATAGAGCTGAGCAGTAAAATCTGTACTGACAGACACTGTAGGAGTACTTTTATCACACATGTCAGATAACAAATCTTTGCTAATATTCAATCTAAACCTCCACTGGCAGAACTTGAAGCCATTTCCTCTTGTCCTATGACTTTTTACTTGGCAGAAGCTATCTTTTTTACCAGGATAGCTGGGTAACAGCTTTAGAAATAGCTCTTGGGCCTGTCACACAGCACACCCTACCCCTGGATTCCCACAGCTGCTCAGGGAGGCTCCTGAGGAGGTGGCTTGGCAGAGCTACAGGCTGCTGCTACTGCAGTGTACTCCTGTGCCCTCTCCCAGCATACCAGCAAACTGGAGACCACCTCCAGGATCACTGCCTGAGAAGACAGCAGAGCAAACAAGCTTAGAAGAAATAAGAAAAAAATATCTTTTCAGTTGTATATAATCAGTGTGAAAATGATTTAGACATTCCTTTAACATGGTTATCACTTTATCTAAATACAGAATGAAAAACAACTCATACCAAAACACCTCCTTTCTCTTTGTTATTTATGGTGGCTCCAGGTGGAAAGTATGCAGTAGTACTAGATGAGACATCTAAATTATCACAAAGCTCACCCTGGGTGCCACAGTCCATCCAGCCTACATTAACAAGACCTTCCTGTAATTAAGAAAAAAACAACACAAACCAAAAACAAGTGCAAAACCAAAGCAAAGTATTTTTTAATTTCAGGTTCAGAAATGCTTTTGAAAATCCCAACACAGGCAATTATATACAACATTTAGAAAATAGAAGAAAACCACACTGTAATTCATTAGTTATACTCATTCATATTTTATAAAATTCTTAAAAAAATTCAATGTTATTTCAATAGCCACTAAGTCAAAGTATTTTACTTTTCTAAAAGTTAATGGGTGAAATCTTGGTTCCACTACACTCAGTGAGAGTTTTAGCTACAATTTGACACTTTCACTTCTGTTATTTTGTTTTAAATATAACAGGTAATGCTTTCAAAGTGAAACACTGCTTACCAACATGCCAGCTAGCTTAAGGCGTGTTTGGTAACTCAAGCAATCTGTAAAATAAAAACGATTTATTTACAAACACAAAACTTTGCCTTATTAAAACTTTGCCTTATTAAAACTTTGCCTACTCCTGCTTAGAATTACCCCTTTCCTCCCTCCAAATGTGACCATTTGTAAAGGCATGCTTCCTAGCTGTTCATCCAGTATTTCAGTGACTTGGAGTTGTAACACCTAGTAATGAGCACTTAATGACTGTCTACGCTAAATTAAAAAAAAACATGAATAATGTTCTGTTGCTTCAACATAGAATTCTCATTTTAAAAATGTTACTATTTTATTTGCTATATTGAGACTGACCTTTAAAATTTGTTAATCAGTGTTTAAAAAAAATAAATCCAAGAGGTATCTACACACTGTCTTGGAATGATATTTCAATGGAAATATCCATTTTCTGTGATACAAATAATCGCCCACTATAATAAATACATCACGTGCTTTAATTACCCATTCAGGCTTTGAACAGGTACCTTTGGATGCAGATTTTTTTTGAAAGAAGATGCATCTCCTTAACTGAACCACGGCTGAAAAATTATTAACAAGAAGGCTGCAACTTGAAATCAAGCTATTTACAAATGTAAATCCAAGACTGCAGCTCTGGTTATTCAGTTCACAGAACAAAGGTCTCTTCATAAGGCTGAGAAATCTTTGTTTGTGAAAGGTGTAGTGCATTTACTTAGCTCTACCAGCTAACCAAGGAAATGTTCTCATATACTTTATACTGATCCCAAAAAAGCCGGTGACAAACGGCTACAAAAAATAATGTGAATCTAAACTCTGACATGAAACCAGTGGTAAGAGCCAGTTACTATGTCCAAACCTAACTTAAGTGAAATTATTCAGCTAAATTTTGAATACTGGTGGTTTAAAGGGGAGATACCTCCTTTCTTCTACTCAGCTATCATGACAAGCTGGCATGTACCTATGCAATATCTGTCACTTGAGCTTCAGCTGCAAACTGAAGGTAGAAGTTTTTACTGCCACTTCCCTTCCTGATGGGTTACACTTGAGTGCTGCTTTAATGACTCACGGGACATTACAGAAGCACAGTAGCATAATTTTTCTATTAATGTCCCTTTTGTCAAAGTGCCTCCAAAATGGAGCTTAAATGACCCACAGTCCAAACACTGTGATCACCTAAGATGTTTTACCTTTTTTTTTGGAAACAAAAGGTATTATGCCACTGTCAACAAAAGTACTTCTTTTTCTGTCACCTTATTTGAAAAGTATTTAATATACCTACCCCCACGTTCAGCACAGAAGGTGATCAGCCAACCAACACCAGAAGCAAATGAAGTTTCGATAGCATTAACAAAATTTCCTAAGAATGAAACAATTTGCATGAGTTTGTGACTAGTTAAATGTGACTAGGAAACAAGGTTTATATTAGCAAATTACATAAACTGTTTTTAAACTCAAAAATAAGATTTAGCAACAGTTAAAAGATTCAGTCGTATACAAAAATTCTGCCATATTTGGTACTGTAAAAGTAATTTCAAGAACAGCCCCCCAAGCAAAATCCATGAACATTACCTGCCCATAACTCAGTGACTGTGCTTGTAACATACTGCATGGCAAAGTTCTTTAAGCTCTCTTTTGACCTGTCTCCATAATATTTCACTGGTTGCTGTAGAAGACAAAGAGTACAGCTTATAAAACTAAGAAAAAAAGAAAATGAAAAAAAAAATTCCCAAACCTACTGTGTTTTTATAACTGTATTTATGCAACTGCAGGACCACTCCCCCCCATCCCCTCTAACCTATAACTGTTCTCTCCCTCCCATATTGGAATGTTTGGAATTTAACCTTAATTTAAATTTTGTAATGTGATTTCTTTCCAAATGCAGCCACATAGGGATAATTTAGCTTTAAAAACACCAACTCCCAATGACTGTATTTCTATTTAAATAAAACTTGCTTGTATCACTCCACTTAGCGTTTAACCTCTCAAAACTTCTAGTTGTCAAAATGTACCCATCTATTCAAGTGCAATTTGTACACCAGCCCAGCACCACTACTTAACAAGCAGCTGTAAAGAGCAACATAGATAATGCAGGTAGCATGGAGGAAACCTCAGGGAAGGAATTTCCAAGTTTCTTTAGGCATATGGTCATATTCTTTAGTCTCAAAACCACAGACTATGCTTTGTATTTGAAAAGTCCATTACAACACTGTAAGAGAACTGTTCAAGGAGACTTGTTGCTTTGCTATAGCACTGCTGCTGACACTAGCTTCCTGAATCAGAAGTGAGATATTTCACACAAAAATGACTCAGAAAAACCATTCTAAAACTATACTATCACTTATTTTATTATATATATATTATATAAATTATATATATTAATAAGTATATATTTTAAAGTTCACTTTAAAAGTTAAATTTATTAGAGGGAGTGACATATTAAAAGGAAGATCTTTATATAAATCTCTATGACTGAACAAGTATTAAAGAAATACTGTTCCAGATTTCATTCTAAAAACGCTTGAAATTTTATCACTCACCATTCCAGTTTTGAAAACATACAGACTGGGGTAACTGTTAATCCCTTTAATTCGACAAAGCATTCTGTTATCTCCACAGTTGACAGCTCCAATGCGTATTACTCCATCCATCTCCTTAGCAAATTCTCTCCACTGAAAAAAAAAAAAAGTAAAAATAGAGGCTATTTTCCTTTCAAGATATAATGAAAAACGAGCACATGTTTTACTTCTGGCATTCTGAACTGTTGTCTTTGGTTTCAAATTCAGTGTAAATATCCACTTCATTAAGTTTTATGCTACTAAAACCAATGAATTTTCAGAGTTAATTTACGTGTACATACCGTAGGTGCTAAATCATGGCAGTGGGAGCATCGAGGAGAATAAAAATTCACAAACCATAGTTCTCCTGAGTTAACAGCAGCATCTAGATGGAGAGAAGAAAATTATAGGTAAGTCATGCACATCCACAATATAGTTATATCTAGACTGTACATTTTTACTATATTGTATTCCCCAAAAGCTGTACTAAGTATTTAAATGTCAGGCACAGTAACAGTAACACAGATGAGATAAAGATTGTATCTCACTTGCACATACTGTTGTAGGCAGGTGCATAAAAGTCACATTTGAGAAGCTATCAGCACCCTGACTTTCAGCATCTGTTCTATTAATTAAGAAAAAAAGTGCTCTCCGCAGATTAATCTAGATGAAATGTGTGATAGTTCAAGTCTGGTTACAAAATACAAGTTCTAGAAGATTTTTACCCACTGAAACTTTCCATTTCCTTATATCACTGTATGTATTTAGTGGGTTCCACCTGGCAATCTTTCTATGTAGAATTCGTGTCTAATACGCAAAAATCCAATTTAAAAATCCAAGTTAATATGATTACTAGAAAAGTCAAGGGAAACATAATTAAATACTCTTTCTTATGAAAGAAAACAACAGCAACAAAATATATACCCAGAGCAGTTATCAGCTTGAATTACATAGTTTTCAACCTTTCCAATTTTGGACATAATTTTTATAGTGAATTTTCTAATTTGTATTTGCCTATATTAAAATAACCTCACAAAAAAACAACGAAGCAATGTACAGGCTCTGCAAATTAACCAAAGCAAAACCAGGTTCCCAGGAAGAGTATCATGGGGGTCTGCTAACAGAAGAATTTACAAAACTAGTTCAACATGTAGATCCAGTCTGTACAAAGGAAACTGTATTCAAAATGCAGATGAAAAATCACACAAAAATCTAATATTTTTTCTCTCTAGTCTCTCTTATTTATAAACAACTTAGCTTTAATTTTAAAAGAAAAAAAAAGGACGATATTCTCACTGAAAGTGTTATCTTTCCACACTTTGTTTTACTTAGCTGTGTTTTTTGTATCTGGTATCCCCTTCTGGTTTTGAACCTCTTGTGCAGCCTCTTGTGCAAGGCACAAGTGACTGGATTTCGCAGAAAAAAATGATAGAAAAGTTCTATCAAGTGCATTTTTATACAAGAGAAACAGCAATGGTAAATTAGGAGAAACAAAATTTTAACACAAAGTATCTTTCAAACAATCTAAACTGTTTATCGATACTGATCTAGTTCTCAACTAGCATTTATCAGGAAGCACTGAGGGAGTGGTTTTTTGTTTTGTTTTCTCACGTGAAGATGATTTTCTGACAGGTTTTTGTATAGATATGTAATAGAAGCCTACAGATACACAGCTCAACATATAAAAATTGTTACTCTGGGTTGCCATGTTGTCAAGCAGACAGCCATTTATTTAAAACTTACCAAATTCTCCTCTATCCAATGTTATAATTTCAGGATCATCATCATAAATACCTGTTAAAAAAACCCAACAACTGCTTTTTATTTTTCCATCTCTAAAATAAAGAAACAAATTGTCATCTTATTCACAAGACAGAAAACAGAAGACACTAGATTTAAGTTGAAATACTAAGCTGACAAAGACAGTTTTTACAAAAATGCTATATTTGTTTAGTAATATTTAACCTTAGTTTAACCTCTTGCTAACTCCTGCACTCTCATGCTACAAAAGCAACTATCAGAACAGAACAGAACAGAACAGTTCTTTTGGTATTTTAGCAGACCAACCACTGAGCAAGCAGAGAATTATAACTACCGCTGTTACAGCAAGAGTATTAGAAATAACATCAACCAGCTGTCAGATTAAAATTCAAGGAGCTTCAGCTCTCATTGGGAGTTTTATGCCATGTCCAGAAGCCTTCACATTTTCTCTCGGCCTCTGGTTATTTAAACGTTTAGATGACAAAGGTGTTTCAGCCACAAGCTTTTCCTCTGACAGAATGTATAAATGCAGTGGAATGAAGTGGACAAAATAAAAGCAAGGAAGGCAAAGCTAACCAGTCCCACCTAGGGCAACACTACAAAACACTACTACTTCAACTACACAAGAAAGGCAGCACAAAGTTACCAAAAATACTATTACACCTTATTATATTATGCTACTATGGTGACAGATCTTTTACAGTACCTAACATGGTGAGATGTCATTTCACCTGAGGTATACAAGGATTAAATAGAAATAAATAATGAGAGAAATGAATTTCTACAAGTGACAAGGTACTTTTTACTATCCAATTATATCTCCTGTAATATAATACATATAGTCACCCATATATATATATATATAAAGTATATATATTAAATCTATATTTTAATATATACACAGACATATAAATATAAAAATAGGTGCTCTCCAAAAGACTGGTTAATAGACATTTAAGTATATTGTTTTTTAATCAAGAAGTGCAACTTAAAGCAGATAAAATTTCTTAAATCTGTTTATCTGAAGAACTTTCAGGATAACGTCCATATTTTTTTGTGATAGCTGCAACATTGGTTTATTCAATTTCAATTTTCACAGACATGAATTTCTTAGAGATTGGGACATACTAAATCGAACTATACCAGAAAAAATTATTGCCAAGGTGGAGTTTCCTTTCAGCTCTTTATTTGATCTCAATCAAACCATGTTCCTCAGCTCCCTGTTTTAGCTTACTTGTGTTACAGGAAGCTTTGAGAACTGTTTATTGCAGCCTTTCCCTATGACTACCTAAAATTTTTTAAGACAAACATTAAATAACTTGTCTCAAGATCATTTTAGGTATGATTCTGGTTTGTTTTTTTTTTCATTTTCTGCTACCTCTTTACTGATCTCTAATTGTGTAACTTCATATAAAATAGGCTGGACAGTGCAAAAATCTCCTCTCAAAGTCCACTTGAAGAATACTTTATCTAAACAAAAAAGGTCCTTCTGCATTAAAAAGAATCCTGATGAAATTTAAGTGAAAAAAAATCTTTGCACTTTAAAAAAAATAAACGAGAATTTAGATAACCTATAAAAAGGTAAGCAGCAGGAACAAAAGGCTAGGTAAATAGATTATTACATTTTTGAGTAGCCATTAACAGGGTAAATAAAATATTGGGTCAGCAGAGAGAAAATGACAGCTACAGAACAGATAGAAATCTGGAGAGGATACATCAGAAACACATAACAAGATCTGATATTACATTCGCTTGAAGCAAAGCACAAACATACATCATAACTTACCAAAATCATAGCGATAAAAGTGCCAGCTTTCATAACGACCTCCTTGCTGCTGATCTTCAAGACCCTTCTCTCCATATTTATCATACTTCTTCCGTAGATCTTCATCTTTAAGTACTTCATATGCTCTATTTATTTTCAAAAAATTTTCATGTGCATTTGGATCATTCTATGTAAAGAAAACTATAATTAGTAATTAATTAATAAACCGTGTAATGCTGAGAAAATAAACTCTGGGAATCCGACTTATATCCCTACTAATGATGTCAGTTGTGACAGAAGCAGACATTGCACAGCGATCTCCAAATAAACTACAGTAAAGTTTTCTTTTCCTGAAGACAGATGTGTTCTCGCCTTATTTCTTCATCCTCACTAAACTACCAACTGAAATACAAAGTGAACTGGAAGGAGGCTGTAACATTCTCCAGTGATCCCTCTTCTTTCAACTCTCTCTCTACAATGGAAGAAAAAAGTACTCAAGAATGAAGACTTACCATTTGCTCTATGATCTTTCTCACTCCTCCAGAATCCCCACTCATCCAGTTCAAAATCTCTGCTATAAAGACAAATTCATCCCTTCTGGTCTTGCAGTGTAGACAGATGCCCCCTCTTTTTATTTAAAAAAATGTTCTAGCTCTAGGTAGCTTTGGAATTAGAATGGTGAAAAATCTGCAGACATATTTTGAACCCAAGTTTGGGTTCTGTGCCGGTGCAGTGTAACAGTGGTGTGCAAAATCTGCCACACTCTCCCACTCTTTCAACTTCTGCTTACATGTTTCATTCACAAGACACTTTTCTTTAAGATACATGGGAAATTAATTACCATTATGGAATTTGTCTAATAGCTTCATCTTCTATATATCATCTTTAATGTTGAAAATAACCTGTTGAAAACTATTTAGGAGTATCTGCATAATTGGAAACTACAGATACTGACCCAAAATGTCATTATTTTGAAGGTATCAAGGTAAGAAAAACAAAATTTGCAGTTAATAGGTCCAAGTTGGCATTTCTACCTTTGTTGACATTTGCCTTTCTCTTCGAGCTCTGCTAGAGGCTCCAACACAGTCTATGAAGGCAGGCCCTGAGCTTATATGGAATACTGCTGTCTTTTAGGGCTCCATGCAGGTACAGTTGTACATATAAAGACCTAAACCCTCATATTCCTGTGAATTTCTGCTTCTTTCAAGTCATTTTGAGGAAAAAGTGATGTTGTTTAGGTTTAAAAGTGATTTCTTTCCATTTCAGAAATATGGTAGCATAGACTGAGCTGTTTGAAGTCCTCTCTCTCTAGTCTAGAGCTCTTTATAACCTCCATCATTATGCCTTGTCAGTCCCAAAATTTCTGTTTTGTCTTATCTGATACTTGGAGACTGATGTCTCAGAACAGGCTGTTGTTATTTGCTATTTAGATGAGACTGGATGGTAGGGAAACAGTAAGTTTCCCTAAGCTAAATGGAAAGAGAAACTCATCATTACCAACAAGGTAATACAGTACACACCTAAGTTTTCCTCTATTTACAAAAATATAATTGAGAATTAAAGAATCTTGACTCTCTTTACTACAGCAGTTTAATACAGTCCAAATTCAACACAACCGTGTATGACAAGTCTATCCCTTTTTGTAAATTTTCTCTGCAGAAAATCTGAGTTGAACAGTGTTATCAAGAGGTTACATTACTTCACAATAACAGAGAAACCTTTTAGATAACAGCGGTTTTTGTTTAAACATTAAGATCACAGAATAAATCACAGCATATTCTGAGTTAGAAGGGACCCACAAGGATCACTGAGTCCAATTCTTAAGTGAATGGCCCGTACAGAGATCAAACCCACAACCTTGGCGTTATTAGCACCAGGCTCTAACCAACTGAGCTCCATTAACTCTACAACTTTGACTTGATAAAGATGTAACTTACCTGATTTTTATCCGGGTGCAACTTTAATGCCAGCTTTTTGAATGCTTGTCGTATTTCTCTGCTACTTGCTTCTTTGGACACTCCAAGTAAACTATAGTAGTCCTGATCAGTGCACACAAGAACTATTACACATACTAAAACCAGCAATAAAGATCTTTTGAAATATCTAATATAATCTCCTTTGGATGCTAAGAACTCCATTATGAAGCCTTTGGAAATTTTACACGTTCTGATTCGAGCAGGCTTTGGGAAGAGGCTCCAGTAAATCTGCCAGTGTTCAGAGATACAGGTGTATTTACGGCAGAGCTCTTCAAAATGTTGGTTGCTCTACTTCATGTCATAACTTGCAAAAGTTACAACCTATAAGAAGAGGAAAGAAAAAATAATCAAATAATACTTATTCAATAAATATAGGTCAGTAACGAGCCTCACTACCAGCTTGTGCAGACTGCACGTGAACATTGTTTGTTGACAGCTAATTACCTTCTTTCTGAGGACCACACAAGTGACAAACCTCATTGTGAATGAGATAATCACGCAAAGCTTCACTCAATTACAATAATTGCCACTCACCTGTATCACATTAAAAAAGGTGGGTTTAGCAGGGCTCACTTTTCCCTCCAACTCACCTTCAGTAGCGCGGAGGGGCATTTCTTTTGCAGGGGCCGGGTGGCTCTGAGCCTGCCGAGGGGCGGGGGCTGCTCGCCAAGGAGACAGCGGACGCCCCTCCAGAGAAAGCCGGGCGGGCGCCGGAGGTCGGAGCACTCGCGACGGGACCCGCCGACACCGGAGGTACCGGGGCCGGGGGCGGCCGGGGCGGGAGGGAGGCACCGGAGCCGGGCCGGGGCTGCTGCCGCGCTCTGCCCTCCCCGCGGGCGCGGTGCGATGCCGGGCCAGCCCTGGGGAGCGATGCGGCGCCGACGGGGCTGCGGGAGCCGCCGGTGGGAGCGGGCCGGGCGCGGAGCAGGATGGGATGGCAGCGCGGTCCCCCCGGCGCCGGCGGAAGGGCGGCGGGATCCGGCTCTGGGCCGGAGGCGGGCGGGGCGGCTCCGGGGGTGACGTGGCCGCCGCGCCCGCTTCGGGCCGGGGGCCCGGCCGCTCCCTGCGGGGCGCCCCGGGCCTGAGCCCGCCCCCGGCCCGCCCCTGCCACAGCCGCGCCGCCCTCGCCGGCCGTGCTTGCTGTAGGCACAGCGTCCCCGGGGACCAGCCGCCGGTGGAGGGGGCCGGGAACAGAGAGGTGCCGGTGGTGGAGTTGAGGAGAGCCCGCCCCAGGCTCTCGTCCGGTCCGTGCCCTGAGCCCAGACCGCACCCGAAGGTGCCTCAGGAGTCCCTACAGCGAAGGGGCCCGTGTCCCCACGGGATTCCCCGCAGCTCGAGGAGCTGCCTCGGCCCCGGCAGGGCCGGGGTGGGGAGAGGCTCCCTCGGGCGGGCCAGGGCCTGGTGGTCTCTGCAGGCCCACTTGCCTTGCCCGGCACAGGTCCACAGAGGCAGAAATGTCCGCAAACAAACAGGCCTAAGGCACTGCCAGAGACTTCTCGGTGAGGGCAGAGGGCGGCGGACCAAGGACACGCAGAGAGTAACTGGGGATGCTGAATCCCTGCTGGAAGGCACTGTGTGCTTGGCCTCTCTGGGATCAGGCTGACAGCCCAGTCCAGACCAGGGTTATGAAGGGGCTGAGCAGTGATTGGAGGTTGGGGAGGACTTCTTTTACAAATTCAGATAGGGTTAAGAGCTATTAAGCTCTCAGTAACCAGTTGTTGCTGTTTGTGGAGGCAAAACAGACATGATTTTATAACCAGGGCCCAGAAAGCAGGTTCTCAAATACATATACATTGTAAGAAGTGTTTGCAAGAATTTTTTGTTTCAAAGGTAATTCTAGATTATATTGCAATTCTTATAGTCCAGAATTTCTTGCAGTTTGCCCCTTCGTGCACTTCCTTTGTTTGAAATTATGTCAAAAAGTCTTATGGTTCACTCTCTGAACTTGCTCTCATTTACGAAGGTGAAACCTATCGTGAGTTCTAATTGCTTCTGCTTCAGACAGCGTTAAACTGACATAGAAGTGCCTAAGGCTCATTGTTGAAAGGGAATTGATTCTTTTCGTGTTTGCTTCTTGGTCTGGGCTACCTGAATAAACATTTCCGTTATGAAATATTTGGGGGGAAAAAACCTATTTAGTCAACAAACACAAAACTGTATTCAAATATAGTGTACTAGAGAAATTAGTTTATAATTGCCATGTTATTACAAACTTCAGAAACCAAAACATCTATTGAACTAATGGTGAAAAACTTATGTGCTGAAACAGATTTACTTCCTAATGATTATGTGACAAAGTAGGTTAGTGGATGGTAGCTTTGTTTCTAATCTTCAATTTTCAGAATTTAAATGAGACTGCATATAGAAGGACTGACTTTTTGTTGCAACATTTGTTTCTCTATGTGCATATTCAGTGAGTTGGAGTCTTTCAGATGGGGTGGAGATATTGTCTTGCAAGTGTTAAAAGTTCATTTAGCACAGGATGATACATAAAGTCTCTCAGGGGTATTAAGAAAAGAATGCATGCTAAAACTTATGAAATATGTCAGTCTGAAGTTAGTTTAGTGTAACTAACTGCCAAATGTGTCTTCCTTTTTTCCTATGCTTCACTTAGAGGAATATAAATAATTGGTAGGTAGGTGAAATCAGTTCTCTCTGAACTTGCAGTGAACTGTATATCATGAAATGGGTAAAAGCTCTCCTGTTTAGCTAGAGGAATACAAGAACTGGCATTTTACTCATGATTTAAACTTTAATAGTAAGTTTAACTTAATTTAAATTAATGTTATATTTTTGAAAACAGTGCATGCCTGAAAATGTTCACTCAAATATTTGCTTTAATTCCTAGTGGTAGTGAATTCCATGAGTCATTCTGCTGTTCTTTTTGTCGGTGGCTTTGAATGCCTAATTAAAGGAGGTGGTGAGCAGATACTTTTGTATAGTCTTAAGGATTCTGATCATTTTAGCAGCTACCTATCTTAGTTTAATCATATTACTGCAGTTTTTTTCAAGTTGATATTCTGATAATAATCAATAAAATGTTCAATAAAATGCTTCAGATTTTTTTTGTTTCTTTGTTGTTGTGGGGTTTTATTGGCAACTACTGTTTTTTCTCAAATTACATGTGTTCATATCTAGATGGGAAAATAGGGTTACCTCTCTTTGTACACTGTACTGGTCGTATATAAAGAATTGTGCTGTGACACAGCTGCATTTCACCAGTTAAAGAATATCTGTGAATGTTTTGGTTTTCTTCCCTGCTCATTGATGTGGGCTTGTGTCAGGTCAAGAGGAGCCAGGTGAGAGGCTTCAAAGGTTTGTGAAATTCTGAGCTGCCAAGTGCTGAACAAAAGTCTAGAAAGAACCAGGAAAAGCTGCTGTAGTTTAAAATGTGCAATGTGCCCTAAAACTGGAGCCTTTGGTTTTGGTGAAGGGTGCAATGACTCATGTCCCTAATGGCTTCAGGGGACTCACAAGTCACTTAATTCACACTTCACTTTATGATAGCCATTTGTCATCTGCTTACATAAGGATTGTATTGAAGTGTCACTGAGCAGGGCCATTTGTGCACACAGTACGTTACCTGTCCTTGCCAATTTGAATTATAAGTCCCAAGAACTGAATTAAGTTCTTTCTAATCTAAGGTTGTCTTTAGTAGTCACACAGTTAAACAAGGCCCTGGCTCAGTGATTATATTGTTGTTTTGTCTGTTTCTTCCTTCTACGATGTTTGTTTTGAATCAGCTTTAGAAAAGTCATGACAGAAGCTTAAAATAATTGTGAAACCCTTCCTTTTGCTGGGATTACCACATGAAATTTATACTTAGTACAGATTTTATGAAAACTTTCCTCACTGTGCTCAGTCTCTTCTTTTCATCCCTTTTTTTCTTCCAACTGTGTGATTGTGGCTCTGTAGAACTATGTAACCTGATTTTATTTTCCCTTTGGGAACTTGGGGTCAGCATACCTTTTTTTAGTTGTCTTTCTCCTGTGAAATGCTTCCTAAGCAATTTTGTTAAACCTTCTTCATCATTACCTCAAATATTTCACACTCATTGGTAGTTGTGTCTTACTATCATAGTAGCATCCACACCTGTATCTTGTTTGGAGTTGGTTTTAAGGTTTTCATAAAATAATCTCAACTTATTTTTCCTGTTTTGCTATTTTCGTTTTTGTGAAGGGAATGAGAAGGGAAAATCTAAAATACTGGCTATCTAAAATAGTCCTAAAATTAGGACTATTTAAAATAAAAGAACACAGTAGAATTATGAAAAAAACATTAGTATTATCATGAAGAAGAAATAGGAAAGAAGTGGACAATTAGATTTTTCACATGTGTTAGAAGCTAGGTTGGTAAGTTAGTATTGGATATGAATATATTAATTATCTGGTTAATACAGTGCATACATAAAATTACTTTGTAATTTAAATTTAGAAAGCCAATCAGAAAGAATGTCATCAAATACCATTTTATAGAATATATAAAATATTTAATTAAGCAGTAAAGCTATGTAAACCATCTGCTTCTGTTTAAATAGTCAAGATGTTAGAAAGCCATTTCTTGTAATTTAAAACATCTATGCATTTTTGATTGCTTTAAAATTAGCATTCAGCTTTCCGAAGGACTTGCTTATTTTTTTCCTGCAGTGAAATATGCAACGATTGTTAATGAAGAGGGCTTGAACAGAAATTCTGTTCATTTTCACACATTTTGAACTTTAACATATCGATTTTTGTCGTTTAAGTTTTTTATTCTTGCTAGCAGTTTAAAGAAGATCAAACGCTAAAGTAGACTGCTGCAGTTTGAAGCTTTCTGTACGATGTATGGTGGGTAATTTAGGAGGAATTGGGTTTTATTTTATTCCATTTGTCAGTGGGGCCTTTTCTGCAAACTGTTTCATCGATGCTTAGTAGCTGAAAGTGTCATGGGATACAGCTGGTTCAGGCCATGGTGTCTGCAAACTAATTCCTGTTGAAGGCTGCTGAAGAATCCACATGAACTCATGAGAATCACATAACTCATGTTATGTGAAGCTGTCTGGAGAAGACATGTGAGCAGAAGGAATACGTCTCTTCAGTCATTCCCAGTGGCAGAATTCCTGAGGAACCCTTTCACAAATGAAAGCCACCTGCCAAATCCAAATTAAACCCTAAGCATTCAAAGGAGCTCACCAGGAATTCCATAGCCTTGTTAACAGACTTTCAAAATCTCCTATAAGTGGAGTGTGGTGTGTTGAACAGGCAGACCTGTATTTGTCTGTAACTTCCAGGTTTATTTAGAGATTCTCTGATGCAATTGAGAAGCTATTTGCAAGGTGCTTGTCTCCCAGGCAGCTTCTGACAGTTTCAAAAAGATGAGGAGATATAAAACCAGGTATCGCTGTGGGGGCAGAAGTTTCCTGTAACATATACCTCCCAGTCTAGGGGTTTCTTTACAGATCTTGAACACAAAAATGTGCTTTCTGTCTGACTTGGTCTGCCACTCATTAATCTTTTGAATTTCCTGATTATGGTGTTATAAAGTGTTTTCTCCTTTGTACATTCCAGGGACTTGTGCCTCATAGAAATCTTTATAACTGTTTTGATGCACAGTTTAATACATACAGACATTGTAATAAGAACTTTAAAGTGTTAACATCAGTGCATTTGTAAGTCTAAATAGGATAAATTGTTTTGTATAAATGAGCTTTGAGATCCAAAATTTTATAGGATTTTCAGAGGTGATTTTGCATGTATAGGATCTTACGTGAAGAGAAGTTCAGAGATGGCTTTACTATACTCCTCTAAAAGGTTAAAAATTTGAGTGAATTTGATTCCAAAACTCCTGTCTTCCTTTATTCTGTCATGGCTTAACAGTTTTTCCTAATTCAATAATAATTTAAGGATGGGTGTGACTAATTTGTATACAAGGCATCCGTAAACTCGACTGGATATTAAAAAGCTCCATATCTCCTGCAGTGAGACTTCACATAGAGGGGCATGCAAACCACAGCAGTGTAGCAACTGATGGAGATGTCTGAGTATCCTTGAAGGAGTTTTTATTAAAGAAAACAGAAAAATAACAAAAGTGCAGCTCTTCAGAAAGTCTAAAACTAAAGCACAAATTTTGAAAAATGATGATAGATGTGTCACTTTGGAGAGAAAAGCAGTGGCAGTCTTCTGTCAATGTACCAAAAAAAAAGCAAATAAATGGAAGCTGTTCTTAATATTCACTGTATTTAGTCAATATGATGTAAGATGAGCTTGCTTCTTCTCGTTTATCATTTAAAATTCCTTTTGGGCATTTCAGATTTTTAGCAGCCTGCTCTAGGTCTGCTGACTTCCTGCCACTTTGCATGCTGCACTGGCCCCTTTTCAGCAATTCTGAGCTGTCTAGCCCTGTTTGCAAGCAAAGCGAGGCATTCTTAGTGCATTTCTGAGATTTCCTATATTCAAAAATGATATACTATGGCCTTTAAACAGCAAATTCAATGAATTTCTTCAATGAATCTCTACGTATTCTGATGCAGATTAGGAGCAAACTGTGTGGCAGCTGGTTTGCAAACTAGAAACACAACTGTTGTCACTGAGAATTAAAATCATCCTCCCTTTGGACACATAGGTCATTCACTTGGTTTTATTTAGTATTTTGCTACTGAAGAATAATAAAATAGATGTTTGACTACTGTTGTTTATGGTGATGGTACTGCCCCTTCCACTTTGCGAGTAGATATTTATTCATTACGGACATGTTCTAGAACAAAGGAAACATTAAATTGCATACACTTATATTCTGTATTAACATGACTTCTACCTATATTGTAGCTGTCTTAAAGTACAATGGGGTTTTTTTGCATTAGGTATCATGCTTAATTTGGTTTCTGAAGGCAGCCTTGTGAGAAAAAAACATTCATTTCCACTGGTATGTCATATATAATTGTTTATATATCTGCCTTTACAGAATGCTGCAGTTTAAGCCTATGAGATAGTACAGAGAATTTGAAACTGATTTGTTTGCATTGTTCATTTATTTACATTGTATTTATAACTTCTGATGAAAAGAAAATGTTTAAAACCCCCAATGGATAAAGGAAATATATTATTTTAAATTTCTTGTGATTCACATTTAGATATCTTTAATGAGCCTGAGGAATGATCGTCAACTAAACTGAGCTCATTAATTTAAAACTGATGTTAATGACATTATTTTTATCTGTATTCCTTTTAAAATTGTTCCCTGTGCTCCTGTTAAATTCATGATCCATAAATAGATTCCTAATTCATGTTCTGAATCATCATACAGTTATAACTTCAGTGGTGAAATTGTAATGAAGTGAAGATTTCTAATAAACACTAGCTTTTTAAAGCATCGATCAATTCAGTCAGCACTTGAGATTCTTGCATAAACATATATGCTAAAGTCAAAAAACCAGTGTTCTAAATGCCCAGTCTGGTTGCTGGTCTGGATCCTGACCTGCTTTCCTTGTGATGTGAACTGGTGTAGTTTTAGTGAACTCCTTGGGAACTGTCACTTCTTTACTAAGTGTTATTTGAATTAAGAAAAAAAAAAGCTTGTGTTTGATTTTAACTCTGTCCTTAATTTATGTTTAATGTGAAAGGTTGTAATAAAATATGTGGTTTCATATATGCAAATTGTAAGGATATTAGTAGCACTATTATGAAAGAAATGATATTCAAAGTAAGAGGAAACTGTTCAGCATACGTGGTCTCAGTTCTGTAGGCATTTTGCATTTGTGTGCGTTTATTTAAAAAAACCCCAAACCTATGATTGCACTGAAGGGCTTTATACTTAAAAAAAAAAGGATGTTTGTTTGTGTGAATGTTTGCAGAACTTAAGTCTGTACAATCAAGGTCATAGATTTAACGACTACAGAAATGCCATAAAGCATTTGCTTGATCCAAGAGTTTATGAGAATACTGTGGAAGCCAGTTACTGTGATTCATTTTTGTTATGTAAACTATCATTCACGCGTTGCAAATCAATGTGCTTCAATGCTGACTGCCTTTGGTATTTATTGTAAATATGTAAGCAATTTTTAGCTGCTTGGCATTTGTTCAAAAGTGCCATATTTACTAAGAGCTTGGTGGCTGCCTTTAGAGTAAATAACTTTACAACCAGCGTTCAACCACTGCTGTAGTTTAAGCTGGCTATGCTGAGACATAGCAGGTGTGGGCTTGCACTCAAGCAGCAATGGGCTGCCCTGAAACAACAGCAGAGCTGGGATGTGTGCAGATCCCACTTTTGTTGGAGAAGGGCATTGCCAGTGTATGTGGCCTTGCAGTGAAACCTGGGCCCGTTGGTGTGTGGACTGGGTCTCACCATAGGCTCAGGTCCCACCTGGACCTGCTTCCCTACTCCAGCTGGGGCTGCCACTGTGCCAAGGATGTGAGACTGCAGACTTTGTCTGAAATGGACTGCAGCACAGAGAAGCTGCAATTCACTGCTCAGTGAAGGGAGGGGGAAGCGGTGGTAGTGTTATGAGGAGTGATGGATCAGAAGGTATCAGGTTTAGTTGAAAGGGATGTTGCTTCCTAAGGAGGGAGAAAATGTGACGCTTATCTCGGATAGGATGCAGCAATTTAATGCTCAGATCCCTCTGATTTGACTCTATCCCATGTACCTTATAAATCAGAGCTCCCAGAAGTGTGCTGCCTCGATTTGGGTTAGGAATATTAGCTGTGGCTCAGCCCCAGGCCAAACAGTCAGCTGGCCTAGCTGCAATAAGAGCTTGGAGTTGCAAAGTTACCCTGTTGGAGGTAGGGTAGGGAGATGGCTGTTGTGGCTGCTGATTTCCTAAGGAACTCAGTAGACAAGTGCTTTAGAATCATAGAATTGTTTAGGTTGAAAAAGGCTGCTAAGATCATCAAGTCCAACTGTAAATTTTTCCTAATATCTGATATAAATCTCTCATGGTGCAACTCGAGGCCATGTCCTCTTGTCCTCTCACTTCTTGGGGGAAGAGTCTGACCTCTGCCTTTCTACCACCTCCTTTCAGGTAGTGGTTGAGAGTGATAAGGCAGGTGCCCCCTGAGCCTCCTTTTCACCAGGCTGAACTATTCCAGTTGCCTCAGTCAGTCCTCAGAAGACTCATGCTCTAGACACTTCACCAGCTTCATTGCCCTTCTCTGCACACATGCTTTAGAGTAACTACTTAATTTATTCATGTTTGAACTTATTTTTTATAGGATGTTTTTATAAAATTATTTTAATCATAAGACTAAATTTTACTGTGCTTTCTGCTGGTATCTTGTGGGGTGCAATGTTTTCAGATTTGGGGATGAACATTGACTGAAACCCTTTTACATAAAGTAAAGAACTACCAAAAGGTGTTCACCCTGAACAAACTTAAATTTATAGTGATTAATTCCTTTGATTATTCTTCAGAACTTTACCTTCCAAGCATTCTTAAAAAAAAAATCAAACCCCAACTTTTACCCAGCTTGTGGGAAGCTGTAGGACCTGTGAAAGACATAAGGAAGCAAATATGAATTCAAGGCAAAGTGAGCTTTGTAGAAGGTCCTGAATTAGTTTTGTGTTTGAAGACTTAGGTGATGTTGTATATTGTATTTGACAATCCTTTCCAACCCATAATAATGGACATTAGCTTGTTTTGTAATAGCTAAAACTAAAAGGAAGTCTTAACTGCATTAGTAATGAAAATCAATGTGATGTAATTACAGATGTACCTTGTGCTGAAGAACCAAGAAAGGAAAATATGATATAATGCATTTATTTCTATTTGTCTTGGTTCTTACTCAGTAATATAAGGTAATCTAAAAAAATGAGAAACTTTATTAGAATATGGTTAATCTCTAAGCCAGGAGTCCTGTCAGCTGACTGAGCTGTGGAATGTGCATACCAAAAGCCCAAGGGACTGCACGATCCATTCAACATATTCTTCTTTTAAGCACTGCTACTCTTTAAGAGATTGTACAGATAGTTTTCTGTGCTCAGCCAGTAAATTTAAGGAAGATTGAAATAGTTAAGGCATCAGACTCTACTCGTTGTACCTTTTCCCTGTATGGGCCATACACTTCAGAGCTGGAGTTGATGATCCTTGTGGGTTCCTTTCAACTCAAAATACTCTCTGATTATGTGTGATTCTGTGACTTTGCAGAGGATGACTGATACAAGCCCTAGAGATGCAATGCACTTAGCACATTGCAAAGGAAAAATTTAGGTTAACTAATAATCTGCAGTGGGGAAAAAAAAATATTCTTAACTGTTCTAAAGAAAACTAAATAGCCCTCTTAATCAAAAGATGTGCTAGATGATTTGTTTTGTGTTAGTTTTTTTTTTTTTTAAAGTACAGTGTGAGACTTAGATTGAGAACTGTAGAGCAAAACAAGGGTGTGAATCCTAGCGTTAGGAAGTGAGGGAAGCATTTATGATTTTTTGTATCTTTGTCAATGAGAGATTCTAATCCATGTGTTTATTTTGGTTGTAACATATGTGCAGCTCTGTTAATTATGTACATGTCAGGTTTATGAAGAAGTAATGTTCTCTTTGCTCTAGAAAAGGCTGTCACATTTACAATATAATATATTTTTCTGAAGGCAAAGTCTTTTGTTTTCTTTCCCAGTGAGTGGGAAACCAAAGTATATAAAAACACAAAGCTGGGAAGGTGCTAGATTTACACTGGGGTTTTATACATTTAAAAATTTTGGTGTTTGTTTTTTTCCCCTCAGTTTGTTTCTTTTGTTTTAGCAGTTTATAGAAAATGTGATGAAGCAGTTAGCTAATTGTTGTAAAATTCTTGTATGCCTTATCCCTAGGATTCAACACTGCTGCTTGTATTAGGTAGAGGAAGAGGTACTAAATATTTGTGTGGAGCTGCTCATGACACTGTCAGGGACTGTATTCTGAGATTCACAATGTGGTTTCCCTTTGCTTAGGGAAGAAAATGAAACCATGCCATTCTTTTTCCTCGTTCAGCCTACTCCTTCATCTCTGCTGCTTCAGCTCTGCTTCTCTGGTGTATTTGGTAGGAGAAAGAAGACAGCTCAGTCTTCTGGGTAGAAGACAAGAATGTGTGTTCCATTAGTATGGGTTATAATACAATTTTCACTAGTTGATGGCAAAAGTTGTCCATCCACAACTTTGATGCCCTGCTCTAGTTAGTGTGGAGCTAATAATCTGCTTGCACGTTCTCATGCTTGTATCAGTGGGAAAACATCCGCTGACCTGAATCAAACAAGGTCAAACTCCAGGTTGCCGTGAGTACTACTGGAATTACTGAAACAATTTTAAGAGATATTCAAGGGGAAAGGGATGTTTTTATGTATACATAAGGGGTTTATTTAAAGATTTTTTTTTTAATAGAGATAGAGGATTCTGCTTCTAAGCTTACCTTCAGGTTTTTGAAGCATCTCAAAATGAATATGATGTCTTTTTTTTCTTTATGCTTCAGTGCAAAATGGCATGTGTAATTACATATTTGGAACTTGTGATAGTTATGTGGAACAGCAAAATTTACTACACTTGTTAAGAATTTAGTTGATCTGCACAAACACATAAACCTATTTAACTGGGAATGTGTTTTTTGGTTTTTTTTGCACTAACTGGACTTTTTTTTTGAAAGTAACTAAGTAAGATGTTGACCCATATAAATGACCTATGTAATCTTACAATTCCAGGTTTATGTCAGAGATCAGACTCTAGAGGGAGCCCATATCACAGTTTTCTGTATTGAGAGAAATGGCTTTACAAAGATAATAGAACTATTTCTACTAATGAGTAATTTAAAGTAAAATTTCTTCTGGCTTTGCTACAAGAGAAAATATCACAGGACTGTAGGACACTTATTTGCAAACATTTTTAGAAATGTCTCAATTCATAAAGTCAGTTCTACCTTACCATTATCTGCGTTTTTTGAGTACTATGAAAAGGAGTACAGTAGAGGAATCTTTGTTCTGGTGCTTACATAATAGAAAACAACTTATGGCAGTTCTCTTTTAAAGAACTCTCAAGACCCCGTGAGTGCAGTAATGCAGAGGAAAGGTTTAAGTACGTTTGTGTTGTGGCATTCTACTTGTTCAGGAAATGTGGAGACACAAGATTTTTGAGAATCTGTTAGAATTTTACATTTGTTTGTGAATGTCTGTATATTGCATATAACTTCCTGCCACGTGTCAGTGAGCACATAATATATAGTTCATGCAGAAATAACTTTTTTAGTCATGGTTTCCAAACAGCTGGCTGTGTGTCAGTAGACACTGGGTGAAAGACCTTGGGTAATGTTTTAGCAGCTTAGGGGTCATGGCTGTAGTAACTATATAATTGCAGTCCTTGACCTGTTGCATTTTTTCCTCACTAAATAAAGAGGCTTTAGAATTTAGCAAGGTTTTTGTCCAAGATGGATTGCTTAAGGCTGCACCTGCACTACATGACATTGTTTCCATCCTGTGTGACTGTTCTTCCAGGTGATGGTGCCCACCCAGTCTCCTCCTCCTGTTATATAGTCAAAATGCACACTCAAGTCCACAGGATGGGAAGCATTCCCAGTTTAAGTCTGGATGCAGTTGAGCTTGCCCAAAGTGAGAGTGAAAGTCTGAATGAGAGTTAAAAGCAGTCTTTAATTTCAACTGCCCAACCTTATATTCACTGTGCTGAATATCTTCATTTCAAGAAACTGGGAGATGTAATGTTTCCAAAATTTGTATTAATAGGGAATAGTGGAGAAAAACCTGTTGTTTTTACAAAATACTGAAATACAGTATTTATTAATTCTGAAGACATCTTCCATATTTCATGTAGCAATTTGCAAGGGATTCAGTACTGAAGACATTCAATATCCTAATTGCACTTTATGTTTAGTCTCTAGGTTGATAAACACTGAAGCTAAATCCATCAAAATCTGTTGACAAAGGCAGTATTCACTATTAACTGCTTTTTCCTTGCATTCAGATCCCTTTGTCATGCTTCTAGCTAACAGCAAGCATTTTTTCCAACACTTCACATTAGCAGAAGATTATGTAAGTGTGTACTGCAACTTATTCACAGGATAACTAGTATCAACATGGTATTTACAATTCAAATAGGAGCAGAGGTGTATGCAATTTATCAGGACACACTCTCTCTATCCATCTGTTACACTGTGCTCCTAAAAATGCTCTGTAACAGAAAATACTAACCCAAACATGTTTCCTCAGTGTATATACCATTTGTCACTATGCATTATACTTGTGCTTTGCTCCAGACTCTTTTTCCCAGGCTATTGTGGTTTTGCCCTTATAATCACAAAGAACTTGACTGAAGTAGCTTTGCTAAGATTAGTAGGAAACTACTCCTAATAATTAAAAATGAGTTGCTTGTGCAATTTTTTAAAATTAGCAGCTGTTATGGATGTTTGTGTTTTAATATATCAAAATACATTAATTGAAAGATTGTATACATGTAGTGCAAAGCTGTTATTAATATTGTTTTCATTGTTTGAGGAGTATTCAGTGTTTTTTCTAAAGCTCTCTGTCCACAGCACAGAGTGAACACAGAACTGATTAATTTTATAGGTCTTTGTGGTGCTTAGCATGGATGTACAAAAAGGTTGTAAATACTAACCGATTTTCACAACATGCCTCTGGAGCAAAGGGATATTTCTATTCCCATTTTAAAGCTGGCAAATATTATATTCAAATCAATACTGAAGTAACAAGTAACTTTATGTGCATCCCTAAGGAAAAGAAAAAGCAAAAACTTCATAGCCCTCCAAAACTGAACATTAAGTCTAGATCTTCTTCTACTTCCACCTGTACTGACAGAGCTTACTAGCACTCCTGTTTTCCTGAAGGTCTGTGGCATAAGCAGGTTCTTACCCATTAGAATAAAAATAAGCTGAGTTAATTTAAACAGTAGGAATATAGTTCTTCTGATACAACTTCTCTTTCTTACTAAAAGAGGCCAAGGTATATTATCATACAGCAAATAGGCATCAGATTTGGAAGATGTGACACCATATTTCAGGAAGCAGCTAGAGACAGAATGACTTGTTAAACGTTTCAGCTAACACAGCAACACCAAGAAGAGAATATAGTCCCAAGTTTGCAGGCTACTTGCAGCTTAACAAACTGTCCTGTTAGGAAATCTTTTATAACTACCCACTACTTTTCCATTAACAAAATAATTTGTATTTGCTACACAAAGGCATGTGAATCCCAGTTTGACTTTTTCAGTTCCCTGCCTTCTCAATGTTCACTTACCTGTTGTCATGAGGGATTTGGCTCTAAAAGGCACTTGGTAGGACTGTTCAAGTAGCTGTTTCTGTTAGATGTGCAGCATAACAAGCTTAAATGGGAGAAAGTCTGTCTCTAAAGGACTGGCTGGAGACAACCACCTGTTTTTCAGACAACAGTTGACCTGGCTGGGATTGATGTATTAAACAGTCTTCAGGTGTTGTACTTGCCAGATTTCAGAAATTCAAGTTCAGATAGGCCTGGAGAAGTACACAAACCCGTGGATCTCAGAAATTTCCCAGTAGCTGGAGATGAAGATTTCTGGACACGAGTGAGAGAAAGGACCTTTAACAGAAGTAACAACTCACAAATAGTGAGGGACTGAGGTTAAGTAGGTGTGAAAATCTTCTGAAAGCATAATTTGGAGGAAAAAACCTACTTGTTTGAACGATTGACAAGTCAATCGGTAGCAATTTACACATTTCCATTAGACTAAGCAAAGTGTATATGCTAGTCCTGCATCATACTGATGCATTTAGAAAATAACTAGTTTTCTGTAATCGCTTACATGAATAACAAGCTTGAAAGAAAATAACTGAAAATTAATTGTTGACTCTGCTACCAGTCATGTATACAATTCTATTTCAAGATAAATTTTTGATGTGCTGTTCAAACAATGTGCTGTCTTACATTTTTGAATTAAAGGTGTTTGCTAATCTGCAGAAGTAAACCTAGCAGGGTTTTTCCACTTGCTAGAAAGGGGTGGTGGTGGTGATGTGTGTCAAGTCTTAAGCACTTGCCTACTTGTTCCATGTACTTTCCAGTCTATTCTTATGTAAAGAAGAAAACTCATAATATGGCATTTCTTTTGTATTTACAATAACTCTGAGGAATATTTTGTTTGCATTCCCTCTCTTTGCTTTGTGAAATACGTGAAAGGGTGGAGCTGCAGCGGAAGTAAGAGGTCTCTTGGTAGAATCTTGTGTTATTTCAACTAGTTATCTTGACCTGATGGTGTGGAAAGAGAAATAATACACTGGTTGAAATCTGTATTTAACTGTAGCTATGGAAACATATGTGGTGGAAATAGCATGTCCTGTGGTCTGTACTGCCCCATGTAACTGGAAACTTTATGTGGGCTTAAATTTGTTTAGATTGACTCTCATGAATTTGAGTGGGTTCTTTTTTTTTTTTACTGCTGCGAGTAAACACAGCTTCTCAAGAATGGGCTGTTTAAAGAAGAGCAGCATGCTGGCCAGCGTGTCTGAGATATTGCATACACAGATGATGAGCTTTGGTCCAGTGTCTGTCTTATTCTAGATGATTCACAAACCAGAAACAAGATTTGGTAAAGGACTTCGTTTAATTCAAGTGATAGGGACACGTTTCTACAATAAAATATCCACGACCTGCATTTCAGGGGCTGAGTGAATACAGACTGTTGTTTTCACTGTCATCATGGCTGGGCTTCACGAACAAAGATTTTCTGTCACTGTCTTGAAAATTAGATTATGTCTTGTTTACTTAAAATATTTGCTTTCTTATTTAAGAAACAGAGGCCCAATCCTGCTAAACAATGATCAGCTTCTGTTTTTCTAATGACTTTTCATGCCTCGTGTTGTGAGGAATACTTGGGTGAACTCTTTTGAAAGGTAGCTTCAGCTGTCTGTAAGCATGAGTTACTGTGTACTGCATAACAGTAACAGTAAGTTGAGGTAATATTATTAGCAAATACTCTGACTCTCTGGGAACATCAGTATGACTCATGGGGTCAAAAAGATTGTTGATTTTATTCCCTCACGTGGAATCTTGATTCCACTAAAGCAAGTCTCCTATTTACACAAAATTACTAAAACCTTTCAAACTTTAACATTCTGTAATGTGTTGTGTTTTATATCCTTCATCACATGTCCCCAGTGCTAGTGCTGGCAGATGGATTCTCTGTTGTCACATGTAGGAAATATCCCATCACTACTTATGCGATCAAAATTTATAATATTTTTTTCCAAATCTTTTTTTGCCATGTGCGTTTTATGTAGTCATTTATTTGCTAGCATGTGCTTGTGGAGCACTGCAAAAATTCTGACTGATTGTCTTAGAGTCTTAGAAAAATAGATCTCTTTGCCTAGTTTGAGCATTAATTGATTAACTGTTCACTTCAGGAAAGGTCATGTTACATATGTCTGATTTTTGAAAGTCTTTCAGAATCTGCGTGTACAAAGATGAGTAAGAGCTATACCTAGCATTACTTTTGACGTAGTTTTTCCTTTATATAATTGTAATTCTATAAGCTAATTAATTATTTCTGCAAATTAAACAGGAAATGGGTACCGATAAATTATATTCCAGTGCTGATTAACAGTGGTTACTTTATTAAATGTGTTATGTGTTTGTTTAGAAAAGGCAGATAGATTGTGTCACTTGCAGCATGAGCTATAGCTATTCACATCATCACAGCTAAATTGCTATTCACATCATTGTTCTATTTTTCAAAAAGCAACCATTAAAGATAAAGCCTGACCTTTCGAATATGTTGCAAGTGAGATTAATGCATTTACAGAAGTGGAGAAAGTACTTTCTTTGGAGACTGTAGCATTGTCTAGCAAGTATAGATTAATGTGATGTACGTAAGTCCAGCCTCAAACTACGGATGACTTGATCTCTGCATTGTTGTCATTCAAAAAATAGAATCAATCTATTAAAAATGCTGAATGAAAGGAATCTATACCCTTTTATTCATCTGTGGAATATGCTAGAGAATCCCAACTGAACTGGATATAAAAAATTGGAATATGTAGCAACGCATATACATACACATATGTGTATATACCCATTTACATATATATGTATATAATTTATGTATGATGCTTTTGTACTCTGCTTTTTGTAGAATCATTGATACTATTTTTCCAAAGGAGATCCTATTTTTTAGCTATAGTTTCAATTGTCATATGATTTTGAACAGATATTTCTTCTTAAATATACTTGGTGTTAATAGGCACTACAACACCATTTACAGACCTGTGACTTGATAGTGTGCATCAAGGTTTGTTTAACAAGAGTAACCACAGTAACATGAGTGCATGTCTCTGTAGATACAGAAAACACATGGAAGTTTAATGTTAACAGAGTGGTGCAGCAGAGAACAGTAAGAGTGCTTAAATTAGAAGAGAGGATTGCTGCATTAGATGCTACAGGTGACAGAAATCAGTGTTTAATTTGCTTCTTTTAGGTAAGTGCTGCAATGGTAAAGGCTATTTTATAATTTTATAATTTTAAAAATATTTTTGTACCTGTGGAAAACAGCTGTATTTCTATCATGGATTTGTGGGCATTAACATTCCACCTTTTTGTTCTTAATAGGATAAGATCAATCTGTTTAATTTTCTTGTAGAAGTTCAATTTTGTATACTATACACAGTTCTGTAACTCGGAAGAAAAAAAAGGAATAGGTATCGAAAAAACATTCCACAAAAATTGTTCTTTTCGGTTAATACACAGGTTATATATAGTTTTGCAAAGCATTTTTAGGTGTGCCTTTTTGCCCCTTGGGCCTGAGTGACTGTAGTTATCTTTAGTGTCTTGTGTGTTGTGTAGTGAGATTACTAGAAACTGGTATTTTTATAAGTGGGAACTTCCTACAGTTAAAAACACCTTTGTACTGGGCTGGTGAGATTAAAATTATGGGAGAAACCGAGGCCACTTTTTATTATGAACCCTTGAATCAGAGTGAGCGGGGCAAAGATGTGGAGAAAACCTGTGTGTAGACTGATGGGAGAAAACAGAAAACCATGCCCTTTTTGCACTAAAGAACAAAATGCCAATAGAGTTTTATCATCTGGAAAGAATATATAAATGTAGTGCTCTAGCTGCCAATTCTTTTGTCTGTTGAGTGCTGGGTGGATGCTATCATGTTGGAGATGCCACTTTCTAAAAGGAGAAACTTCCAGTTGCAAGTAAATGTCATTGTCAGAGAACGGGAGGAAATAGGGATACAGCTATCCAATAGTTTCAAACGCATGCATTTCCTTCAAGGTGTTCCCTTTCTTTGTACGGGCAGTGGCATTGCAGCAGTCCTGCACGAGTCAAGGTTGTCGAGCTCAGTAATGCCTGTATATGCCTTTTGCATTCTTTTCAAAGGCAGGATGTTCTATACTCAGACATTTCTAATAGTAGTTCTTCCTGTTTTCTTTCATGTCGAATGCTGAATATGTAACTGAACTTACATTCAAGACATAGAGAACTGAAATGTAAGAAGTTCTGGGATCAAAATTCAGTGTTATGAATATCTATAATGTCAAGTATTGGAAGGATTTAATTAAATCCTTATGCATAGTTGAATACCTCCTGAATTTCATTTCAGTTGCAATCAAGCATCTACAAATGGAGTTGGTGTAATCGCATGTTTTGTGACATTTGATGAAGGTTTTTTTAGCAGTCTAAATCAGCTGAAAGATTTGAGAATACTTCTTCATTGCAACTTTGCAAGTTCAGTAGAACAAGAGGGTTTTATTTAATGAGAAGTCTAGTTGATAGGATGCTTCAGGAAAGGAAGTTGTTTAGGAAAAGAAGTCATTCAAGGAGTAAAGGTCCTAAAGTTTTCATTCAACAATAATCAAAAAGTTAAGATATAATGCTTGAGGATTTTGTGCTTTTATGCAACTGCAAGGAATCAGACTCCCATTTCCATTTCCTCAGGGAACTGTGGGCTCCAAAGTGCTCGTATCTTTTAAACAAGACACACATCTCCAAAAAAGGCAAAAATGTCATAGGAATGACATTTTAACATAAACTATGTTTTTCTGCATTAAAGTTTCTTGTTGAAAGGCACAAGTTCCTTCACCCGCACCCCCTTATGGTAGAAATAGACACAGTTTTGCAGAACTACTTCTGCATGATAAATTATCACGTTGGTCTTGAATACACATAAAAATATGTAAGAAATAGAATTGAAGAAATTAGATTGTGTTTTTTGGTCAGTAATGAAATTGCAAAGCTTTGCTTGCAGATATATCCAAATGATGTGAAGCAAGTGCAGTTCAGATGTGGTTAGTTTCCCTGAGGAACCCTGAGCAGTGGTGATGCCTCAGAGAGATAATATGAAAGAGTGGCTGTACCATGGAAATATATTGAAGAGACAATGAAATTAGGGGATCTGCAATTTGAATTGTTACTTTCTCTACTTTATGCATTGAGGTTTTTACACTGATTAATTCACTCCCCACCTATGATTCATTTAATAGCATACCCAGCCATTGCTTTCATGTTTTGGAGCACTGACTGCAGAGCTACTATTTCGGTCTCCAAAGCAGGCTCTCTGTTTTATGAAGTGTGCGCCATTTATACAAAGTTTCACCTCCAGAAAGATGAGAACAGTGTTAGTTCAGTAGACTGATGTACTTAAAGAAGATCATAAGCACTCCTCTGTAGTCAAAGATGTGTTACTGAACCAAATATCTCTGGTTTTAATTACAAAGGAAATGGTGATCTATTTTACAGTACATCTTAATTGAGGATAGAAGATGTGTAGTCCATGGCTACAATTTCCATTCAGACTGTTTAATTTATACCGTGTCTCTGAAGTCAGTGTTCTTAAGCCAGGCTTTTATTAAGAAAAGAGATCCTGCCCTCCGTTTCATCCCCTGCCATGTGTTTTGCCCCGTCCTTTGGGCTGTTGCCAAGGGAGCACACAGTATACTGGAGCAAGGAGCCAAGCTGTTTGAAAGTGAACCAGATTTTATGGTTTTCTTTTTTCTTCTTAGTTCCATCCAAATCAGTTTTCTGATAAGCTAACCATGCAGCTGCATGAATACTGGTTCTAACACAAGGGAAGCAGCAGTACAAAACTACCTAGGGGAGGGAGCTTGCCCCTTTAGGTATCCATGTGATATTAGATCAGATTCATGTGGTCCATTGAAGGACACTCTTTATCTGGCATTAAAGAATTAGACTAAAGTGGTTGCACTTATGTGACTCTTATCACTTATGTCTAGGGTCCTTCAAAGGGTTGGAAGTGTCTCTCACCTCTTCTAGTCTCACTGCCCTGCTTCTCTCAGCAGGTCCATTATGCCAGGACTGTATGGCTGATGCTCAGTTAAGCACAGCAGTTGAAAACTTCTTCCTCCCCTAAAAATAAAAATCTGCTGCTGTTGCTGTGTGAGGGAAAGAGTGGTCTTGTGTGCACAGGCACATATTACATTCTGTGTCCAGCAACAGTTAGCCACTAGCATAGTGATGCTGAGGAGCTTTAAATGAGAGAAAGAAAGCAAGCTGGCTTCCAGGAGAGATAAGCTCTGCTGGTAACAGTGTTAGTGCTGTTGTAGATACTATTTTTTTGTTTATATCAGTAGTTCAATCATTGGTTGCTGATACCCAGATTTCCTGTATTAGGCATTTTTCCTGCCTGTTTAGTTATTACTCCTTGCCATCCTCAGAAAGATTTTCTTCTAAAAGTACCTAGGTCTTAAAGGATGTAATTTAATACCTGTGTTCTAGACGTGCAAATTATCTTCCATAGTCTAAGATGCACATCAGATGCAAATCAGGGCTTTCAGTCCAACTGCCAGTAGAGATTGTTGCTGCTCCTGCTTCAGAAGCATTTTATCCCAACTTCATGATTTTCTTAGTGGAATTTAAATTTTGTGTTGACATAGCACTAGCCTTTAGGAGTGACAAAGATAGATCCAAGGAAGATGTAGAGCTGGAGCCTCTGAAATGTACTAATGGACTGTTCTTTCCTTGGCCATTTGTTTGATCCTTATTTACATAATCAGTAAATGTACGAACTATTAATATAATTATATTTTGAGATAGTTGAGAAATTAACTGAATAGGCAGAAGATGAACAGAAGCACTTAGTGTAGGACATAGACAATTTTTCACACTGCACTGTTTCCATCAGCTTTATGCTCCCAGGAGGCATGGTTGCATTGGCATATTTCATTGCAAGCACATCAGCACAGGTTTCTTAGTAGAAATTCTGCATGGTAATACTTAAGCTATTGCTAATGGTTTCTATGAAGTACACGTCATAAAGAACAAATGAAATAAATGAAATTAATCAAATTATCCACTCATCGCTATTTTTCTAATTTTTAACATTAAAATTGTAAGTTTTTCAGGTAAACCTGCTTTCCAGAGCTAGCATCTGGAAACATTGCCGTGACCAGTGAATGGTGTGGGTTGTTGTTTTTTTTTGTTTGTTTGTTTGTTTGTTTTTTTTTCCAAGTGGGGTTGGGGGAGTGTGTGCTTTGTGTTTTATTTGTTTGCTTGGGGTGTTTTGTTTGTTTATTTATTTCAAAACCCGTTTTGAGTTTTCTTTTCCCGCCTACTGATTTTTGTAAACTTTCAAATGCTACCTGATTTTTTCATACTGGGGCTATTCTAAGTTTTAGAACTTTCTGGAGGTTTTTTACTAAATGCTTTTTAACTTGTTACTGTCTCTGCTTACTTGATTCTCTCTAAATGTGAAATTGTTGTGATTAGTCTTCAGTAGGATATGGGTATATGTTAGGATTCCCAGATGTTATGCAATAGTTTTGTTTTACATCTCCAGAATAATCCTGCCAAAAGCAGAAGCACTTCTGGCCCTGGGCGGAACATCTCAGTCTCATTCCTGCTTTCTGCTTTGTGTTCCTATTGCACTGACTATGGTTTGGCCAAAAACATGATTTGGAAAAAGGTTACTAAAGATATTATTCTGATTAACACCAGTGTGGCAGAAGAGTATCAGGTTAAGAGTCCCTTTGAGTCAGATTGCACATCTGTTTGCAGCAAGAAACCTTAAAGTCTGTGCCTTCAAATCAAAGCCATATGATTACTTTATTGCTGCAATAAAATTTCTTATTATGGCAGAGGATGGAGTTCTCTAAAGCACAGAACTGTTATGTCCCACAGAGTCCAGCATTGTGTACAAATTAATTGGGGTTCATTGTCCCATGTTTATATGCTGTAGCAATAATCCAGAAAGTTTCATTGTAATTCAGAAGTGTCTTGAATCCTGAGTTGTCTGTTGACCTCGGTGTCATCATTTTCCACGTATTTTTTCCAGTTCAGCAGTAGATTGTAAATCAGCTATACTCTTGTAGTTTGCCAGTTTCTCTGCTGATATACATGAACCTCAGAGGAGTCATTTGCAAATTTAATTTTGAAAAAATTAAACTGAATAAAGCTCTGAGCAACCTAACCTGAGATCTGACCCTGCTTTGAGCAGGAACTGGGACTAGAGACCTCTTGAAGCTGCCCCTCCCTCCTGCCCTCTTTTTTTTTTTTTTGGCTCTATTGTTGATCTCTTTTTCCCCAGAATGGGACTGCAGGAATTCAGGCTTAGGAAATTCTTTCCTTTTGGATCATTCCAGGGTCAGGAATATTGAACTGGAGTGATCACATAGGTGGATGTGAGAACTGATTTCTCCCCCCTTTGACAATAGAAGTATTTGTTTCACTGAATAGTGCAGTTGCCTTTTCCTTTGGTCTTTCATTGTGGCTTTTGACATGAATAATCTCAGCTTCAAATCACAGTCAGAAAATAGGATCCTGGGTTACACACTGGCATTTTCTACATTGTCCTGTTCACAGGATGTGTGTATTTTTTATTTTTTTTTTAGATAAAAGCAATGCATGTGTTTTATGCTCATTAAGTAACCATCCCTTGGGAACCAAAGGCAAGTAGTGACATCTCCTGTCATTCATCTCCTGTCTTCATCCCTTCTAGGTATATATATTTTGATCAGAGGTTGTAATTATAGGTTGAAGATGCTTCCTTTATGTCTCCAAAAAACAGCATGTCAGAACTGACCTTCACTACTTTACAGTGAAGAATCAGAATTTCCCCTTTGAAACTGCATGGGCAAAGGTCTGACAGCAAAGGCATGTGTAGTTCATCTCACTTGAAAAATACCTTTGTTTTTCTTTGGCATTACTGTAATGATCAATTCTTAATAAGAATAGACAGTTTTGTATGCACTTTTGTCGTGAAGTTGGTGGTCACACACTGGCACAGGTTGCCCAGGTAGGTTATAGAGATAATACATACAGATATTCAAATCCCATCTGGAGGTGATTTTGATCAACCTGCTGTAGGTGAGTTGGATGATGTTGACTGGTCCTTCCAACCTTGACTATTCTGTGATTCTTTGAAAGTTTCCTTTCAACAAGAGAACTGTAGTTCCTGTTTTGCATTGTGTCTATACTGTCAATAATACTGTCTTGAATGATCTCAATGTTTTTCTCACTGTATACATCATCCCTAAGGCATTTAATCACAGCATAATATCCTGCTATTGATTCTTCATTCCAAATTCCTGCTGACTCCAAGGGGAGTAATGGCAGAATATGGCTCTGAAGAGATCAATCAGTATCATACTCAAGTCTCCTAACCCCCAATTTCCTACATGACTGATACTCTGCACTTTTAAAATTTACTGCCTAGTGATATTTTTAAAGGGCCAATTTGATTTTATAAACCATCCCTGGGCAATCAGGAACTACTTGGAAACAAATTACATTGTGCAACTGGGAGCTCTTGTTGTATGTATAGTGAAATATGAAGTGTTTAGCATCTGGGTACAATAAATTAGTCAAAAATTATAACAGAAAAAACAAGGCACCACCTATTAAAATTTATTCTACTTGCATGGGGAAAAGGCAGCACTTTTACCTAAAAATGTTGTTTGATCTTTATAATACACTGCTGAGTCAGTTCACAACTGAAATTTGACAGCAATGACTGTGGGTATTATTTTAAGTTTCTATAGTGTAGTAATTCTGTATTTGATCTCCTCCCATTGTATAAAATTATTATAGGAAATAACTATTAGGTAGAAACACCTGATGAAAGAACAATGTATAAAACCATGTTACAAAATGTATAAAAACAATCTGAATTGGTCCGTAGGGTGAGGAGGAAGAAGTCATCAATGTAATGTCACACTTCTTGAAAAAGAGAGGATTCTCCCCTTCCTCTCTGACATCAGCGTCATCTCACCACCACCATGCTCCTCTCAGTGAAGATTTGTGACACTGAGATCTCACTATTATGTTCCTGTGGACTGAAATATCTGACCTTAGGACCGAAAGGGGCAGTGAAAGGCTGAGCATAGCATCTGAGAAAAATGGGTGGATAGTAGAAAGCTTGCATGTATCAATTTTGACCCAGTAAAATTTGAACTATAATGTTAGTGACATATTTTAACGGGACAAATAATTATTTGATTAGACTGTTAAGGCTTTAATTAAACAAATGTACATTGTAGCTTTGCATTGAAAGAGTATTCCCTCCCCTTTTTTCCTGCCAGATGTTGAGTACAATGTGAGTCAGCATCAGGCACATGCACACACTCTGCTCCTTCCCCACTCAGTTCCACAATGGTGTGTGTTCACATCCTGCATTTTGGGGCAGAGTGGAGGGGAAGAGTTATATGTCTATCAGATACGCAGCACAGAACTGAGTAGACTGTAATAGTTCATACTATTTTTTTCCCCCTTCTTTTTTTCTTGGGTGATCTGTGTATGAACAAAATCTTCAGAGACCAAAGATTCTGCTTATGACTATGCATCTGCTATCTCAAAGGGCTCAAGAGGGAACATTTGGCTCTTTGTGATTATAGTATTTTTCTCTGATAATTTCTGTAACATGCTAGCTGGCCTCCTGCATCAACTCCTGAATGGCAAGTGACAGCATTTTTTCTTCATGAAAAGAAATTTTTAATGGGTTGCACCATAAATAGCTGGAACTTGCAGTCTTATGTGAAAAATACAGGATATGAGTCATTACAAACAGCAGGAGACCTTAGATCTCTGTAGCTTTACCCATCTTCTGTGGCCATATCAAGGACTGCATTTAATCTGAGCAGCACATGTTTGCTCCAGATAGCTATAGGAGGCAACCTGGCTCCCACTGTATGGTTTTGTAGTACCTGCTCTCTAGTAAAACGTAGTCCAGGCTTTAAAGAAACTCCAGTTCATTTTAGAGTCACTCAGTTTCTGGTACCTTAAAGTAAGACTGAGGAAAATACAATAATGAGTGGATTGTCTTTGGTGTAAGAGAGGAACAGACTCACTCAGGAAGCCAGACTTCAGTTTTTTCCAGAGTTTCTGATGTCCCCTGTTCTGCCAGAGGGGTCACTTTTCTGAGGTGTAAATTATGTCTTTCAATGAATCTTTGAAAATTTTAACTAGGTTAGTGTTTTGAGCAAAAAGAAATTAATTGTTATTATGACAGTTTCTGTAAATCTCTATTTCTAGTATTTTTAAAAATTCAGTTCAAACAGTGTTAACTCTTTTTCCTCATGTTCCATTCCCAAGAGCTACATGGATTTGAAATTCTTGAATGCAGTTTTGAATTGCTTTACAGTTCAGTCTCCCAGAGATAAAGAAGCCAAAGCACAAACATTATAACAACTTACTTTAATGTAAGGCTCAATGGGAGAGTACAAAAGCAATACCTTTCAGACCTTTTGACCCCCAGGACTGTGCTTAAATCAGACACCATACTTCTGGTTAATTTAGCAGTAGTCTGCTAAGCAATCTCCAATTTGGGGGAACTTATAGCTTGAATCTAAGGTTGAATAAACAGCTTTAATGCTTCACATTTGGTAGGTTGATTCCCAAGTCTTTTAAGGTAAAAAGTTTAAATGTTTAACACAAGGTGAGACAATAGTACTGACACAAATGGTAATGGCTGAAAAATCACATTTCAGGGGGTCAGGAACTATCAAGGTCCTTGAAGAGGAAGCAAGGTCTGCATGAAATCACTTCTCCACTTAATGTTTCAGCATGTTCTGTTTTGTTATGTTATTGCAAAACACCAGAAACAAATATTGGAACACAGGTGATAACACAGTTGTCTGTGTCCTAGGACACTAGCCAGCTACTTTGCAATAAAGTTAGGCTGTTCTTCTGTACGTTATGTTTATCCTTCTTTTATGCCAAGAAGGCAACATCTTTTAAGAAAAGCACTGAATGAGTGCTTGGGGCCACCTGTTCCTCTTAGCCTGATGGCAAAATAAACTTTTGACAGGTATGACCAATGAAGATCGTATTTCTATGTTCCTTTGTGGGTTTTAGGCCAGAAAGACTTGGAATGAGAGGCTGAAATGAGTCCAATTACTGTAAAATGAAAAATTACCTGTGATTTTCTCATTAAGGTTGCTGTGTTTGAGTACCATTACTATAGATGTTTCTTCCCATCAGATCTTTCATATTTCATTTTTTAAATTAGCCTTCACAAGGAAATGCAGAACTAATTAATTGCAATTTAAGCTTCAGATTTGCAATTGTAGCTACAGTGAAATCCTATCTTTTAAAGAAGTGGATGGAGAAACTCTAGTATTAAAGCTCTTTTTTCAAGAATAAAAGTGAATAATTCAGTCAGGATTATGTTTTCTCAACAAATTGCTGTTCTGGGTGAAAATGTCTATTTTCCCCCTTTACACACATGATGAATAAATACATAAAAATATGGAGAGTTCATTTGAATTGAACTTAACTCAACTGTTTGAAATATTTGGCATGGAAACCACTAGTTTGGATTTGTCCCCATGAAAGAAAGGAAAGAGAAGGCTCAGGAGTATGGTTGGATCTCTGATAATAATACTAATGTGTTTTTTGGACCTCAATCTTTATTTATTAAATGTAAGGTAGAAGCAATACTTGTACTTCAAATGTTAATAAAGAGTTATCCCCCAAGCATTCTAATTTTATGGTTGGCAGTATTTAATCTCTTATTTTAAATTCTCATACACAAATTGCCTGTTAGGTGGTGATGATAGCCTGGTACTATGAGGGGTTTGTTTTCACATAATGAAGCCCATTACCTTGTTGCTGTGATATTATACCTTCAAAGGGACCCGTGTGTACTAACACCAGTTTTCTGCATATGTTCCAGTGGAAGAAGAGGAAAATGACATGTAACAATGCTGACATTCTATGGGAAGTAATTTGGATTGGTCAGAATATATAGCACTAAGTGCTACTTAGTGCCATGAATCAGCAAAAACTCTAATCTGAATTTTTTTAGGTGCTGTGAAAACATCTTCCGTAGCTGAACTTATTTAATGCTTATACTTTTATCAGGAATTGCATAAGGCATTCCTGCAAGTATTGTGAACTTTATGGTATATTAGGTCATACTGGAATACTGGTCAAACTAATTTCTGTGTCTGTGACAAGTAATAATGTGGAGATTTTGCCTGTGGAATTATGAAAATTGGTATCATGCTTATAGTATTGTAACTGTACCGTGACTGGAAGGACATACCCATCTGTAGGGTAACCACAGCTGAGGTTTAAATTCTGGTCTAGAGTGGCACCTAGCAAACCCTGATTTCCAAATGATTTTCATCTTCAACTTCCAGTGCAAGTATATGAATACTGTTATGCTAAAGCTGCAGAATAACACAGTGCCAGGGAGGCTGCTGCAGTCACTCAGGTGGAAATCTGGAATGTTTGGACTGTAAGAGTAAAGACAAAAATCTTACAGCTGTGTCTGACTAAGCTCCTTATGATATTACTAAGTAAATAAGTAGGGTAGGGCTGATGGGCCCTTGACTAACCTTGAACTGTCAGATGTCAGGCCAGAACAACAATGGGCAACTATGAGCTTTGTATTTTTGGATGTCAGCTTGAAGCTGATTTATAGTAGCTTTCCAGTCTCAGAGCAAACTGCTTAGGGTTTCAAGGACTGGACTGGGTGTTATGGACTTTCCAGAATGTACGTAGGCAGCTCAGAGAGGCTTTCAGTATGGAAAATGGGAGGTCAAATTAAGAGATTTGGAATTCACTGTAAATCCACACTCTGAAGTTAGTCTTTCTGCTTTTTGAGATTTCCAGTTCTGAAAGATGAAGTGCATAATCTTGAAATTTGGCAAGCACCAGTGTATTCTAGACACCTTTCATTTGTGAGAGGCTAAGGGCAATAGCCAGGAGGTAAAGATAAGTATTGCTTCTACATCCATCACTATGTATGCTCCCTGTTCTGTGGCAGACAGTGAAGCCAACTAAGCAGTAGTGGCTCATGGTGTTCACTAAGTGGCTGTCCCAAATTTCATATATGCTTTCCTCCCATCTGGTAAGTGGATGAGTCATTTATGACTCAATTTTCTCCACTTGGCTTAAGAATAATTCCTAATGACTCACATAGAATGTTTTCTTGCTGTTGGAGAGCACTTCACTTCTACTGCTTGTCTTCTCATCTCTCCCGTACTGTGGACTGTGGTTTAACTTCCAGAGCAAAATACTTTTACCTGGAACTCAGTATTGGTGCAATTGCTGCTTTAGTGAGCTATTTTTGATTTAAGTATGACTTTTAGCTTTGTCTACAGCATGTCACTTTGTGAGGTGGAAATCAGCCTCATGGATTATATGAATTAGGCAGTGTAAGTAAAGCCCAGGTACTGGACCTCCTAGTGGTGGTCCATGCTTGTGGGGCACACAATGCTCCTGCAGTGTGTGCTAATATAGGGACAGGACCTGCCCTTTCTGGTGGCCATATCCACCAGTGTCAGTGGATGAACATGTTTGGGGCTGTCTAATCCAGAGCCTCAGGAGCATGGGTACAGGCTGGAGGACATGCATAGGAACAATTAGGGTTACAAGTTTGTAATTCCTTCCCTTGTGCACAATGAATAGGAAGAGGTGGCCTTGCCTTTTATACTAAATCTGTTTTAATTCTGGACACATCTTTGTATGCTGGGTACATGTTTGAAGTGCAAGTTCAATATAAATCCATGTTGTGGGTGACTGTACTCTAACCCAAGTATGCAACAACACTCTGCATTTGGTGCAGAGAGCTTAAGTAACTCTTTTATAAAAAAGTTGTTAATGAAGTCCATAGGTGATAAAGAGATGTTAAAGGGATGGCAGAGAATTTTTGGTGGACTTATTCTCTTATGTATATATGCACATTCCTGACATCGCAGCTAAAAATGTATGTAAACGTACACTTCCCGTAGAGAAAAATGCAGATAGTACATCTATGAGATGCAAATAGCAACTCATGTCTCTTACAGTTTTCCCAACCATATGGCCAGTCCTGTAGATGTGCCCCTTATGTAAGAGAGGCCCAGTTCTAAACTTCAGTGATGCGTGACTGTTCACTGAAAGGGAATTAAGAACCTCTAATTGAAAGAAATGTCAAGTCTCTTCCGTATATGAATTTTTAATTTTCAAATCATTCCATTAATAATCAAAGTTTGTACACTTAAAACTCAATCTTTGTACTACAACTCCTTTTTCTTATCTTTCCATTTAATTAGAACTAAATAGCTGTTTCCTCTCAGCTCTTTCTTTTGTCCCTAAAGCAATTTCTTACATGTCCTCACTAATTACTAAAATCACATCTCAATAGCATCCATTCCTGATGGTTCTGTGATTGTTTAAGGGTTCACTGCCAGAAATAACATTTGCTTCACCATCTATATCTGAAATTAAATACATCATAAAAATGTAATTTTCTGTTTCACTTTATCCTCTGTCAGCAGATATTTTCTAATTGGAGTTTAAAGATGATGTAGATATTGCCCCCAAATTGAACTAATACTTGGCTTTTTCTTTTTTTATTAAGAATGCAGAGGCAAAAAAAGAACGGTTAGCATAAATAACAGCATGAAAATGAGTATTTCTACATCTGGAGGGAAAACCAAAACATTTTAATATGATCACCTGAAAGGGATAAAATTATTTCCTCTTCAGATACTTTATAGCTATGGAATGTGGAAGGTTTTTTATTTTTTTGTCCAATTGATGTTTAAAATAACTGAACTTGAAGAAAGGGAGTGAAACAGACAGACTGCAGACCCCTTTGTTATCAAAATAATAATAAAAAATCCTCTTAAACACATTTTTGAAGGACACAATAATTAAACAATCACATCTGGGGACAAACAGTTATGGAAAAGAGAGACAAAAATGAGCCAGGGCAAAGTAAAAACAGTCAGGGTGTAATAAGGTTACTAAGTAGTACTCCCAAACATCATCCTATAGCCTGGTCTTGGGCTTTGGTCTTATTAATAGCCATTGCACAAAAAGTAGAAAAGTACTGTTTTCAGTTTATCCATGCCACAAAGTTAGGAGGTACAAAAGAGTGAGGATGATCATAAACATGCTGCATAAAAACTGCCACACTGCCATTTCATGGCCTTGTTAAAATAATAGCAGTAGGAAATTTAATATTGGGAAAGGTAAGGCTAGGCTTCTATGGATTAACATTTCTATTAGAAACTGGAGGCCCATCAATTGGAAGTGGTGGAGAAGATCAAGACTGTTAGTTGACTAAGAGGCACAAGAAGAAATAAAATCTTGAAAAAAACAAATGTTCCCAGAAGCATATTGGCTGAGGCCACTGCAGCAAAGATGGGTACCCAAAAATATGTTCAAAGCTGTTGAACAAGGGGCTGATTAATCCTTACATGCTTCAGCACACTGAAGCCTTGCTTGTCAGAGAAAAAAAAAAAAATATGCAAACTGTAACTCTTAAATTCAGCATGCTAAACAATGTATATAGATTACATACTTCTGTGACTGTCACTCAATACCTTGAGTGAGTGTAGAGATGGTTTTTGCATCACTGGACGTAATGCTATCATTACAGATTTTATAGCTTGAAGAAGACTGCTCTCTAAAATGTGGTTTTCCAACTAAGTAGTTTGATTCATCTACCGCTAAACAGATCTACATTTAATTATAGACTTTATTGGAATCGGGAAGGAACCCAAGAATATCCATATTGGTGTCTAGCATTTTGCAGATGCCTTTGGAAAATCTGGTTTGCAGAACTGATCAAGAATAACTACTTCCCTCATGAAGTGATAAGAGGAAAAGGTCTCTGAACTATGTAATTTTACTGCCATTTATTGTAATTTTACTTAAATTAGAAGGAAAGGTAGGAGACAACAGTTAATATCACACATACTGCATATCATTCTATATTCTTCACTTATATTTTCTATAGCACAAGCTGCCAAGTAAAAGTACATCTGCAAAATAAGTGTTTGGAGAGTGTCCAGTAATAGGCTATGCCAATGAATTCTCCTGGATTAATTTTTGTACTCTAAACAAAATGTAATAAATGTTTAGACTCAATGTTGATTTAGCTTGAAAAGATTTATTACGTGAATTTCTTTTATTTGTTTTGCTGGAATAAATGATGCAATAAAAAAATGGGGCCAAAATTCTCATAGCTTTTACATTATTTTGTCATCAATGAAACATGTATAGATTTACATGACTCACATCATAACTAGGATCACTAATGAAATATGAACTAAAAAGTAGTTACTGAAATATTAACATCCTGGGTTTATCAGGTGAGATACTCCTGTTAGAACTCCAACTGTTCAGGCAGGGGCATCTGAGCTTTGAATGGATATTTTGGGTAAAAATTAACACAAGTAGTGTTGCAAGAGTAACTAGGAGCATTGGAGAGCTGGAGTTCTCAAGGTGTTGAGGACAGAAGGCTTCTAATATGTAAGAGTTACACCTGGTCTAGGAGATAATTCTTAAAATTATTGTAAGTGATCTAATTTTTACTTTAAAGAGTTAAGCAGGTGCATCTGCAGTTGTCTTCACTTGGTACTTGTGTGCTCACTTCTGCAAAAGGGCAGTGCTAGGATCCTTCAGGATATAACCCACTCACTGTTTCCAGCTGTATTAGGCTCAAAGAAATCCCTGCATGTTTAATGAGAAGTGTCAAAACAAGTTTTTGTTTGATAGTTTGACCTGGTATGTCTTAAAGTAGTTTAAAATTGTGTATATGCCTGGAAACTAATAAAAAAAACCCAACAAAACCCCAAACTGTTTTCATTCAGTTTAATTCAGTCTTTTGCAGGTGCATATTTGAAGTAATCTTTTTTCTCAGTCATCTTTGTGGCATTATCTGTTCTCTGTTTCCTTTGACATTTAACAGTAAACTGGATGTTGTCAGTAGGGATTTCCTTTTGGATGTACAGAAACACTTCTCCAAGGTATTAATAGTGTCTCTGTCCTCCTTCCAAACATGTAAGCCTGTGCTCAACTTGCTATAGAGAAGACAGATAGAACAGGCAGTCTTTGGATAATAATTCGTAGTTCACTGATTAGTCCTTGCTTTAGAAGTTGTGTTTGAATTTATTGCTCCATCGCTCTAAAAAGAAAGGATGAAGGTATATTTTCTCCACAAAGCAAGCACGTGGCAGGCAGCTGCAGCAGCATTAACTTGTCCACACTCCTCTTGCAAGGTACTTTGCTCCTCTGCAGGAGCCATCCCCTGTGTGAGATAAAGCACTTATTTCTGTAGCTGTCTTAGCGCTTGTGATGGCCAAAGTGAAGTGCAGTTCTACTGATGACTTGCACTCCTCAAACTATGTTAAGCATTTTCTTCATCGGGAAAGTTGCTAAGATTTGCTTTATATAGCCCACTGCAGGCCAGATTAAAAATATTGGAGAGATATGAACTGAAAGTGTTCTAAAGTAAAAATAATTTTCAAAATTTTTGTTTTACAAATTTTTTAAAAATTCTGCAAAATATCTTTTCAACTAATTATATAAGTGTTATTAAGAATTACACACCCTACATTTAAAAAACCTACTAAACCAATTTTCTGGTTTAGATTGAGTTTTGAAAAGGAACAATGTAAGCCAACCTTCTGTTTTATTCTTTTTTTCACTCTGTATTGTAGTTTTTATTTTTTTTTTATCACAAAGATGGCTTGTTTCCACATCACTCTCTGGAATGGTCTTTTTTTGGTGCACCTAAATAGATGATCCAGACAACATGAACTGTACTAAACTTAAGCAACATCAGCAGCTGATGGCATTGTGTTGCCTAACAGCTTCAGAACAGTTTCTCCACTTGTGCTGAGTTGCCATAGTGATATCTGCCCACTGGTGGTGGACTTGCTTGAGAAGTCGCAGTAAAAACAACTGTCAGATTAACATAATGACAGATACAGTAGCCACAGCAACAGCAAGAAACTGGAAATTGTTTCTGTCACAAACATAAATGAAGCTTAATCTCACCTAGGATCATCCCTAGTTATGTGTCTGTTTTGGGAGGTCCATCATTCTGATGCTTTATTTGATAAATATAATTATATAAGTATATGAGATGGGCACAGAAGAGTCCACAGAGTTACTTTTTATCCATGACACCACTGTCTCCTCTTGGTTAGAGTCAACTCAATTTGCACCTTACATTTGTGCTTTATACTGTGGAATGTTTCAGTATTGGACACTTAGTATGAGGATCAAATACTTGTTTCATGAACATTACTCAGGGAGGACCGGTTTTAATACTGTGTTTCTGCAACACCTTTCCTTTTCCCTCTTTTTTTTATGAGCCATGCTTTATTTTATTTCTTCAACTTGTTGAAAATATTCTTGATATAATCTCATTCTTCTTTTGAAGAAGTTCAGATATTTGGAGAAGATAAAGGAGAGAGAGAAGGTTTGTGGATATCATTTTAAATTATCTTTTTTATTTTAAAATGTCTCTGAGTTCTGAATACTTCTGAGTTTTCCCACTTCTTCAGAGCCTTTCAGATACTTTAATGTATATACTAAAGTTGCAACGTTGAAATTTTACAGCCCTGGAAAACTAACGTAGCAACTTTAGTCCAGCAATAATTATAGGCTCATCTGTTTTGCTTCACTGGCATATTCAGAGAGAAAGAAACCCAAATCACTGTCTGCAAAAGATGCTGGAGCCTTTCTTTGGAGGCATGTTTCCAGATTTGTTTTGTTTAACTTAATAGATTGAGAACACTGTTTCCCCTCTGCTATTTGGTATATCCGTTTAGCTTTCCTGGATTAAAATTCAATTTAGTCAAATACTTCGATGAAATGATGCTTTAATTTGATCTTCCTGACATAGATTTTTCCTCCCTGAAGCAGCAACTGATTGCTTTTCTCAGTGTGCTCTGTAACTGTGGTATTAAGTGCTAACTGACCTAGGTCTTGAACCTCAGCGTTAAAATCTCCATTTGCAAGGTATCGTGGTGTCCCATCCCACTCTGCCTTAATTGCCCAAAATTAAATGTGATGGGAGTGGGACCCTGTTTGAACAGACACAGCGTGCAATGTTAACTGCTTGCTGATGATGTGTTTGCTTAGCAATTTGCAGGCTATCGTTCTGATTAATAAAAAAGATTGCTGTATCTATGGAAACAAAGTGTGGAAAATAGCTTTTACGTCTATGAGGAATGTTCAAAGAAAATGATTAGGTGGCCTTAAAAATTATAGCAGCTGTTTTCAGAGCAAAACTCAGGGCGTTGCTCACATAAAAAGGATTGTAGCAATATGAGGCATGTAGAATCCTAACATTTTAATTGTATTCCAATCAAACATTGTTTTAGCAAATTATATTTATGAAAATCACTGCATCTGCTTTTTTTTCTTGATGCTTTTGTGAATTGCTGTGTCTTAATTAAGGAGATGTCCCATAGAAGATTTAAATCATGGATATTATTAATGAATTGCTACTAGATTAGTTCTGAAAGAAATTAAAATTTCTCCAAATTTGCCACTGGCTTTGCTCACTTGGAAGCCTCTATGTGGAATTTCTTTCCCATTTAATTTTTCCAGCTTAAAGTGCTGGCTAACAAATGACAATTTTGGGAATGGTCCTGTCTTTAAGATGTCTTTTTCCCTCAGTTTATTGACTCCTAGAATTTACTCTTTGATGTGCTCAAAACATCTGTTTTCATGTGCCATTGTCACAGCAAACACAGGAAACTTCTGCATTCCTTTAATGGCAAATCAAAATGGGTGACTGAGTTTACCCACCTCTGATCCTTTAGGTGGACAAAGAAGGTCATATCTTCCTCAGTTATCACACTTCCATTCACATTACAAGTATGTCTTGGAGAACATGAACTGGATCCCACTTGGGTGAAGGTAAAAACAGTTTTGCTCCAGGAACACACGCTGCTTTCCAGCCACTATGTGGTGGTTGATCCAAAGGACTAGATCAGAGCTTCTCCAGAGTAAATCCCCCTGAGACACATGGAGAGGAGACATCACACCCTCAGGTCTATAGACTTGCTCCTATTGCAGTCTATTGAGGTAATTAACTGAGCTGTGAGTAGACTGGAGTAAAAATCCATGTCTCCCAAGAGAATAGCTTTGAACAGGGCATTTTTCCTTAGGAAAAAAAAAAGGAGCTGAGGGAGCAAGTGAAGTTTACATTTCACTACCTTCACTGTTTTATTAAGAATATTCTTTAGCAAATTACTGTGAATGAAAAATCAGACTATTTAAATCTGTTAGTAATGTGTTAGTATAACATATTTTATAGTTCATGTCCTTTATTGTAAACTGTTTCTGATGTGCAGTTAGGCCAAAGGGCTTGGCTGTTGATTTGCTTAAAGAAAAGACTTAAATTTTAAGAATAAACAAAAGCTCATCTAGTGTATCTTACCTTGGTGTTCATTAAGCAGGACACGGATCTAATGTGTCCAAAGTAATTTCCAAAGATTTCGGGTAAAGGTAAAAAAATGGAGCTTTTCACAATGTACACTATGGCCCAGCTGTAGCTGGCAGACTTGGGTAACATGAAATATTAAAAAGGGGAAAAGTTTATTTAGGCTGAGGTGAGAGGGAATCCAAAGTACAGTGGGTAATACTTGGTTACAAGAGCAGAAGGGAACAGGGTTTCTCCAAATTTTTTTTTTTTTAGTGAAATACTGTTCTTCAGGGGCGAGTGAAAGCATTTGAGTATGATGCAAGTTGAAATGAGGTGCAAGAGCAGTGTGGTAGTAGAGCCCCTCGTGCTTCTTGTGAAACCAGCCTTCGCTGGCAGCAGGAGAGAGGCTGCAGAAGCTCTTCTGCAACCATGTCCCTTTTAAACCTATTGCAAAATTTGGCTTTCATTAAAAACTCATATCTCTTGTGTGTACTCTGTGCTTTAGGGGAAAAGAATCTTCTAGAAGTAAAATACTACAGTAGGAGTCAACCTTGGTAGCTTTTACTTGGGTCCATCTTGTAAACAGAATCTGAATGTTTATTTAGAGTTTTGCAGTCCTTAATTTGACCTGGCCTAGACCTGCTTGTAACAGCAGTGGATCAGTTAGTGAGGAGCAAAACAAAGACAGAAAGTAGGAAGAAAAAGAAAATGTGATGTAACACAGAAAACCAAAATAAATGAACAGGCATACAAAAATAAACTTTTAAGATATGTCTCAAGATATGTTTAAGATATAATTAAAACATTAATTGCCAAAATATAAATGCCTGAGCCCTTGAATGTTTTAGTACTTTTTAAAGGCCCATGTAAGGCATAAAACTTCAGATCTTTCAAAACTGCTATTATTGCATTGATGGACTATGAATGTTTATTTACTTGAAAAGAAACTGAGCTTAGTAAGGAATTCCAGTATATCTCAACAGTTCTAGCTGAATTTACACCTTTTCACTTATATCAAAAGAATTGTTTATGCAGATTAAAATATTTTTGCAGTTAAGTAGTATTTTAGAATTTATGGGCAGCTGAGTTTGGATGACATTCATGTAGAGGCAGTACAAAGTGATATAACATCATCTGCAAAAATCTTTGTGAAGGATACACTGTGTTTTATCTAACCATTAGGAGCAAAGTGGTCCTTAGTGGATGATACGGCAGAGTTTTTCTTGAGAAAGATTTTTTTGTTTTGTTTCCATTCACTTTCAGATATGGTGAAAATTTGCAGGAGAGTTTCCAGATCATCCTTGTGAGCTATACCATGCACCCAGTTTGGAAAGTCAAATGTCTACAAATGCGTCTGGATGTTCCAGACAATGATAGATTAGTTTTGCAGTGGGATTCTCTTGGAGGGACACAGACTGGATTATAATGAATTTACAGAAATTTGGAAAAACTTAGTGAACAATCCTACCATAGAGAGTCTTTAGATTTCTAGCACTGTGAATTTAAAAAACACACAACTCCCCAAAGCAACCAAGAAACAAACCACACCCCCGCTCCCCCAAAAAATCCCCACCACCCAAGAAACCAAAAAACAGCAACAAAACCCTTTCCAAATGTGATACCAGATAGCTGCAAAAATGCCTTTTTTGTTGTTGTTTTAGCATCCTGCTTTCCCCTCTCACTCTTTAAGAAACATGCCAAGGACTGGATGAAAATGATAAATATTACACCAGCAAACCTATGACAGGGGATATGTGCTTCATCTTCACTTACTAAAGGGAATCTTGAGGTATGGGGAGACTAAGCAAGTTAAGCAAGGTCGTGTCATGCAAGGCAGTGCATGAAAAAATGGATCCTCCTCCAGATTTGCAGGTTGGTGTGCTTACAGCAACACTTTATTCCATTGTATTCATATAAAAAAAATTTCTTTGAGAAGATAGTATCACTGGTAACATGCAAAAATTAAAATGATGAAGTATTTGAGAAGACTCTTGAAAACGGTCCTGGTAAGTTGATGGTGTTTCTGTAACAAATTTTGGTCAGAGATGAGATTATTACTTAGGTTTCGGGAAAAGTTACATCATCACTATATAAACAAAACCAAAATGAAATAGTACTTTATTTTAAATCTAGCAGATTTGACCAATTTGCTGCAGTATAATTTAATATAACATTATAATAATTATATAATATATTCCTTTCAGAAAAATGAATCACAGCAATTCCAAGTTTAGGTCTCTGTATGCAAAAAACTAGTTCAGAACATATTTTTGGGATATCACATCTATTCAACAAATTGTTTCAAAATCTCTTAACTGTGTGTATGAGTCTATATCTGAATTAGAATAGTTTATAATTGTACAGTTAGTGTGATACTGGTAAATGGTACTGAAACTTCATCTGCCAAAGCCATACTTCAAGAAAGACACACCTTTTTTTTTTCATAGTGTTGCTCTAAGGATAAACTTCTCTTCATTTGAACCTTGAGTATATTTCCCTTTGTATTCACATAATGCAGAACAAACTATATTATGTGACATGTTTTATTTAAATGTTAATTATAAATCTGTGAAGTTAATAAGTCTTAGTTGTAATTTGGAAAGGAGAACACTGGAATTCTTTCAAAAAAGCATCTTTTTATAAAGGGAAGATAGATACAGGAATATAAGAATAGTTTAGCTTGGAATTTTATTTGAATGGCTAGTGTCTGTAGAGACACAAACAGTAGGATTACAAAATCACAGTTCTCTTACAAAATCATTTTACTTGAATATTACAAAAAGTTATTAAAAATGAAAAGGGATACTCTTTCATGTTCTCTCAGGTATGAGTAGATACAGAAATTCTTTTACGTTTTCCTTACAGGTTTAACATCTACATAGTTATCCTTACACCCAGTTTCTCTGTGCCAGAATGAATTCTTAGTGAAGTATAACAGCAGTTCAAACTATATACTGTACATCACAACAAAAAATGTACTTAAAAAGAATGGTCTTAAGTGAAACATGCCTTTCTGTACAGTATAACAAACCCCAGGAAAATCATATTTTTGCTAATTTCAAGTAGTCTTTGTTGGGATGATTGAGTGCAAGCAATTTGTAACAGGTGCTTTGGGTTTGTATTTGCAGAAGCCAGGAGTTGGACTTGATGATCCTTGTGAGTCCCTTCCAACTCAGGATGTTCTAAGATTCTAAGGCTGCATCTTGCACCAATTTAAATAGGTGATCATACAGAAAACAATGCATAAGCAAACCTCAAAACACTAGTGTCCTGTTATGTGAATGTCCTTTAAAATACTACATGAGCCGTTTTGGTTATACAGAGAATTTTCTGCAGCTGAGAGAGAATATGAAATATATGAATGACTTTAATCTAGGACATATTTTATTATTTATGCTACCTTGCTGAAGTCAAGTTTGCTGTGTGCAGCTGTTTATGATTTTAGAATTTATTTCCTTTGTCAGACTACCTTTCTTGCACAGTACTAAAATGTTGCCAAATTACTGTTGCTAGTAGAAGAAATATTTAATGGTTTGTTTGGAAGAGAGGTTCATCTTACAGAATCACGGAATATGCTGAGTTGGAAGGGACCAGCAAGAGTCAGTTGAGTCCAACTCCTGGCCCTGCACAGGACCATCACCAAGAATCACACCATTTGCCTCAGAGCATTTTCCAAATGCTTCCTGAACTCAGACAGGCTTGGTGCTGTGTGAGCTTCCCTGGGGAGACTGTTCCAGTGCCCAACCACCATCTGGGTGAAGAACCTTTTTCTAATATCCAACCTAACCCTCCCCTGACACATGTTAGCTTTGCTTTGCAGTTTTGTTGTTATAGCAGGGAGAGGGTACGTGTTAATTCAGGTCACGTTTCCATATACTATGTATAAAATAGTAGCACATGGATGATTTTCTGTCCCTGTATATGCATCAGTTTGTTCACTTTTCAATTGTCAAATGAGTATTAAATTTCTGCTGTCGTTAAACCTCAACACTGTGTTTGTGTTAACTAGTCAGAAGAACATTAGAACTTTAGTGTGCTCATAGTGATGAGTACATATATATTTAGTTGCAACTCCTGTGAAACCTTTTAGAATTTTTGCCTGCACATTCATTGAACTTCCATAGTGTGTTTAAAGGAAAAAGAAACTTCTTTGAGTTTTATCCACTGGAACTTACTTCTTTTAAGAGCTACTTATTTTTAGGCAAAGTGAACAGTGTTCCAACACGTTGATTATTAAATAGTCTGCTCTGCAATAAAGTGTGAGCAAATGTTATTCCCATCTGTGGTCTTCACTGAAGACTAAATAAGGGAGAACTTACATCTAAGATTGTTTTGAATATAATGCATTTGCTGTTGAAAAGCCCAAGTTTATGGAACTTTTGTATTACAATATTAGTACTTGGAAAACATGGAGACTGTATTCAATCATGTAAATGAGACTGCAGATAAGGAAAGAGTGACAACTCTGCAGTTAAAATAAGCTTGGATATCAGTGTCCCATTGCTAGAATGCATTTAATTTAATAGCTTTGAATCCTAAAGGCTGTCTTTAAGATAAAGGTACATTGAATATATTCAATGCTTTACTGTAATTTCATTTTGAGGATCCTTCTCATCTGTGTTCCTTCCCAGTTTTAAATTCTGTGTGACGAAAAGATGATCTATTTTTTATATATATAAAAATCCAGAAGTATAGGGCCTAATTTTAATGATTTTCAGAAGCAAAAGCATCTTCAATGATACCAAAAATCAGTGAGATTTAATCCCACAATCAAAAGAATCAAAAATAATTCCCACAATGAGAGGTTTAGCTAAGGACTCAGATTGCCATGGCTTGTACTAAGATTACATGTAGATTATTTTTTTAATAGGAATTAAAAAAAACAGAGCGTAGATGCTGCATATTCCATGTAACAAAATTGTAAAAAATATTTTTCTGTTCTATACTAACTGAAGAAACTCTCAAGTCAGCTTCAGGTTCACTCCCTTGTACAATGTCTGTCACAGAGCACCGAGCCTCAGATGAGTGCACTATATAAATATGCACCCATAGTTCTGTGAAATCGTTGCAGCTGTCATTAGATGCTTAATGATCAAGAAGAAACAGGTTCATAAACGGGCACAAGAAGGACCTGACTTGTCCCATTGAAAATATAGTTCCTTCAGATTTAAAGACAAGTCCAAAACCAACAACTCTGAAGAATTTCTACTTTCTAGTTTTACAGCATGTTAATTAGATGATTAATAATAACACCAGTAATATTGTTACAATGACATTACAAAGAACAACCGGTAAAATCCGTAAGTAAGATCTAAAGAACTAAAAAGTTCTTTTACTTCTTTTTTTTTCCTTCTGTAGGGGTCAGCAGCTACACCCGCCAACAAGTGGCTCTGATTGCATTGTAGGTTGAGGCAGACAGTAAAGATAACTCAGAGCTTCAGAAAATCCATCTGAAGTGCTGGCTGCCTTCAGCACGAAGCATCAGGGTGATGTGTCCAAGCCCACTTAGTGGTCACTGTGGGTGTCCAGGCAGTGGCAGGTAATGGCCATTGGTGCCACAGCACCTGCTTGTAGCTCAGTGAACAGCTACCCTGAAAGGTCACTGCAGGCAAGGCTGTCTTGCTGGGTTAGCAGGTCTGCAATTCAAACAATAAGCAGATACTTGTCTATGTAGGCATCTTCAAATGGACAATAATGGGTTTCAAATCATGCTCTGTCTTAAATACTTTGAAGTAGGACCACAAATGACACTTTTTTTTATTTACTTTTCTAAAATTCAGTGTGTAATCCATGCAAATTTCCAGGATGGTTTATCAGTGAATTAAAAATCTAAAGTATATTTTTTCTAAATCTTTGGCTTGTGACCAAATAACTGTTTTCTGTATTATTAAGTCCTAAATGTACCTATATGAGAAGGATAAAAATGAAATGAGTAGGAGGATAAAATGCAAAGATTTAATTTCTTTAAAGTGACAATCTTCTAAGTTCATTATTATTCTTGATGTTGTTCTGGCTTTTTAAAAAGAATGCCTCATATGATTAGAAAGTCATTACTTAGCACAAATTCTTTATTGAAGAGTTACTTTTAGACTTAAACTGCATGGTTTTCTGGGGATTTTAAAGAGAGTTTGGGGGGGTTTTTTTGTTTGTTTTTTAAGACAGTTTTTCGGCTAAAAAATTCTTTGTTATTTTGAGTAGAGTGATGAGTGTTTTGGTTTTGTCTCCTGTTGTTTGTTTTCTTTGCCATTGTCAGTTTATTTTTGCCTTGTTTGTTTTCAATTAGAGCTTTCCAACATGTCTGTAAATGTTTTGCAGCATCCTTTGGGATGTCAGAGGTTTACATGGATTTTGGATTAGGTCTACTTTTACTTAGACTGAATTTGCAGCAAGAATGTTGAACATAAACCTTACAGAGTTTTTTCCCTATTGTGTTTAGTGCATTACGGAAGACCTTTCTAAGCTGCTGTCTTCACACAAGTGGATGAAACCTTGTATACACAAAATGAAACAAAAAGCTACTTTGGAAAATACATAGAGATTATGAGAAACTTGAGATACTGCATACTTTTTAATGTTTTAGCAAAAATATTTTGTTTAATCAACCAGATACTTGCTATTAAAAGTATGCAGAGAATAGGAAGACTCAAAATTCCGGACTGAAAGGATTCTGCAGAACAAAATATTTGTTTCTTATAAAAGGCCACATTTGTTTGGAACTTAAATTAGTGCCAAGCATAATTTTGTTTGTGCAGTCCTTGGTGCCTTGGCCTGGTGTTAGGTTACTCTGCAGGGCATACAACTGGCCATCATCTCTTCTACATTATTTTGTGCCAGAAGCAGCCCTTTTATCACATGCTGTAATCTATTACGTTTTCCTGAGCTTTATGTAAACTATGGGATAACAAGTATTTCACAGTCATAAATATTCAGACTAGAATAATAAGCCTTCACCTACAATAGATGTTATGGAAAAGCGATAGAAAAGGGTTTTAAAGGATGTACTTATACTGTCTCCCTGTCCTGAACTGTGTCTTACAGATGCACAAACAAGCGGTGAATTAGAGATTGGGTGTTTATCCGTAATGCCCTTGGTTAACTTCTCCATTTATGGCCTACAAGTGTGTCCCCTGGGCAACTTCCCTGCCTTTTCTCATGTAAAAAAAAACCTACTCTACATGCCTCCAGCTGCCAAGAAATCTGTATTTGGCTAACTTTTAAAAGGTGGGTGCTATAATCATTTAAAATCCTTACAACTCTAAATCCAGAACTTTTAAAGGAAATTGGTTGTTCCATGCCTGAAATGCTTGGGCTTTGATGTCTGGAAAAATAACTGGGAAGATGACTTTCTGGGGTTCATTTATATTCAGCAAAGACTATAACCCACTTTAAAATAGTTAATCTACTTGATTAAGTAGATCAGGCTTGCTCTTGAAACTCAACTTCAACTATCATCTTCCTAACTTTCATGATTTCCTGAGGAAATCTAAACCCATGTGTCTATCTTCTTTTTCTTCCCCTTTCAAAAAACCACCCCTCGAGAAAAAAAAACAAACAACCAAACAACCAAACCCAAAACCTCAAACAAAAAGCAACCAACAAACTCACAGAAAACCAGGCAAACAAAAAAACCCACTCGCATTATTACTACTATTGGTAAGGTAACACAGAATAAAAAAAAATATCAAAATGGAAGCCCCAGAGTGTTTAGAAATTCGTTGTAATGTGGGAAAAATTGCTTTTATTTGCTAGTAATTGTGGGGGGCAATGCTGAGAGATTACTGCATTAACTCAGTTGGTTCGAACACGGTGCTGATAACACCACTGTTGTGGGTTCAATCCCTCTGTGGGCCATTCAATTAAGAGCTGGTCTCCATGATCCTTGTGGGTCCCTTCCAAATCAGAATATTCTGTGATTCCACACTGATTCTGTTAAAACAAGTTAAGAACTGTGTTTGCCTTCTCAGTGCTCATTTTAACTATGTTCAACAACTTTGTTAACACAGGGCATACTCATAGTCCACAAAGGGAATGTATCTATTATTGTATCTTTCAGATCTTTTTTCCTAAAATACCATTTTGTAGTATATAGTCAATATACTCAATTCTTACAAACAGAAGTTTAATGTGGAGGTATTTATTGATTAGCAGTGTAAAACTAAGAAAACATGTAAATAGATTTTTCACTGATGAGCACTTTTTCAGTTGTCAGCTCAAAGGCCTCAAGTGTGTTCAATAACCTGATGCTCTGAGTGAGGTAGCAAAGTTGGGTTTTTTTGCCCATATTCTCTAACCTTCTAGTCTAAGGAGTAGGAAACCATTTCCAAAAAAGTTCCTGGATATGGATTTTATCTTTAAAGTTTTATTTTTGGCGTGTACTTATTTCTTTAGCACTTACTCCTATGAGAGAAGGAGTTGAGGAACTGAAAAGGATATGGAGAAGGATTTTAATATTATGTGCTTGGCACCTTTATGAGTGAGTTTTTAAATACTGTAATTTTTTAAAAAAGAAGATAATAGAGCATGTGTATGTTTCATTGGAACTGAAAAGTATTTACCCTCTCAGATACTTACAAATAGATATCACAGGAACTATATAAATGCACACTAATGAGGATTAATGAGCTGTTATGTAAGTTGGTATTTAATTGATTTGGCTAAATATCAGTGTGTAGGAAGAAATGTAATTTTTTTTATGCAAACCATGTTTTTTGCATATGCAAATGTGTGTGATTGGAGCTCTGGCAATCCCCAGCAAATTCCACTGTGGTCTTTTGTGAGATTATAGAAGCCTCTGCCAAGTGTACTTTCAGATAATTTTTCTGAGTGAATTTGGAATCTAAGATTTCCCAAGAAAGCTTCAACTCGTGCAATTTCCTGCCAATTTTGCAAAGTCAGTAGCAGGGATAAACCAAGTACACTTTGATATCTACCATAAAAAGCAGTAGAATACTTTTTACATAGTAATACTTTTTTTGAAGACACTTTTTTTGTGTAAGAAATCTCTATGTTAGAGTGATCAGAGTGATGAATCTTCCTTTTAAAATTGTCACGAATTTAAAATCTTGCTGAATGTCATGGAGGTAAACCTGTGGCAGAGATTTTTCCCAGCTTGGATTTTCTTTTTCCCTGTTTTGTGCTTTGCTTATCATGTCATACCTTTTCAGTAGTAAGTACATTTTCACCTTACCAATATATGAACAGTCAACAAATTGTGATGTGAAGCATGTGTCTATCCAAACAAAAAAATGCATTCAAAAGAACTCTAAAGTCTATGCTGATACTTACTTTGAAGGCATAAACCATGCTAATAGTAAACAACATCCAAGAGAATGTTGTCGTAAGCCAATTTAACATATATTTTGTCTATCCTTAATTTTAAGAACTATTTACAGAAACCATATTTTGTTAAGTTACTTTTTATTGTCATCAGCACATAACTTCAGTCAGATGGGTCTGAATCTGCAGAAGACATTACTTTTACTAAAGCTTCAACCGAAATTAAATTTGGAATTTGAACTGATGCCCGGGAATGATGTCAGCTATAGCAGATTAAATTTGCTAACGTCTCTTCATTTTGAATGTGTTTTTAAAACAAAGCAGATAATTCTTCCAGGCTTTTGCCATTTAATGTTTTTAGCCTTTGTTTTGGCTGAATGAACCATTATATTTTGGGTTATTACATATTAAATTTTAAATCTATTTTGTAATACCTCTGCATACAAAAACATGGATTTAGTAGACGTGTTTCAACAGTGATTTGTAAGTAGTAAAATGTTCACTATTTTTCAGTCTTTTGCATACTGTCACAATTGTTCTTTTATATTTTGAAGGTATGGATAAAGGGAAAGGCAGAGAAATAATTACTCATGTGCAGTATAGTCTGTTACTTATCCTGAAAAATCAAACACACAAAATAGTTCTTCAAGTCAAGTCCTTTAATGTTAAAAACTGTATATAACATGCAGGAAAATAGTGAAGTAATTCAATTTTCCGTCTCTGGTAGTATTTTGTATTAGATATACCTGCCCAGGATTTCGTATTGTTACAACAAGGTAATTTTGCTTTTGTTCCATCTGGTGATATGCTTATGGTCTGACTAAAGCCTGAAATTTGCTAGCCTTTTTATTTGTATCCTATGTCACATTAATAACTGTTGTAATTATTTTTATACTTAATCTGCTAAAAATCTTAATAACATAATTAGATCAAGTGCATCCTGCAGCAATGAATTCTGCAGGTAAATTATATTGTCTATATCCTGCTTCTGGAAACAACGTGAAGTGTTCAAATTTCAAGTACTTCTTTAAAAGAACTTTCAAGTAATTGGAAATGAGAAGTCCAAATTTACTGGAGTGCAAAGCACAGCTTTATTCATACAGCTTTATCTATGGCGGCAGTATTGATGTATGTTGGAGTCCTAGAGCCCCAATTTTAGCTGGAAGCAAACTCTGGAGCTCTTGTAGTCAAACATGACCGAGGTACTTGGGGATTTTCCTGCTGAGCCTTGGACACACCCTGGGATGGCAATTCCACAGCCCTTCTTTGTAACCTCTCCCAGTACTTATCTACTCATGACAAAAATTCTTCTCAGAATATTGGAACTTCTTGTGGTAATTTTCCCCCCATATGCCAGAATTTCTCATATTTCTATTTGCCTATGGCCTCTTGTCTTATAAACGTGTACCTTTGAGAAGTACCTACCTCCATCTCCTCTCTATCCTTTGACTAAGTAGTTGTAGCAGGGGAGCAATAAGGACTCCCCTGAGCCTTCTCTATTGTGAGCTCCTCAATTCCCTTGATATTTCACAGATGATAGAAAGCAGCCTCACAAGGACCTTGCCCAGCTCCTTCAGCACCTCTGGATGCCTCTGATCTGGTCTCATGGATTTGCTCATGTCCAAGTGGGTTAAGTGATTCCTTCCCTTTATCTCTCTATGGTGCACACTGCTTCACTCCCACAGTGTCTGCTAGAAGGCTTAGCGACTTGGAAAACCTCAGGACAAGCCATTCCACAGAAAAATAAAATGCTCTTTTCTATTATTTTTAAATGCCTTCCAAGGAAGGTACTTGGAAATCTTTATCACCCATTTTTTTCCTCTTTTCCAGATCGTATCTTCACCTCTGTGTGCACCTCTCTTTCACCAATGCTAGTAACTATCTCAGTACTGTGAGAATTTTTTTGCTGAGACCAGTCAGATAAGGCAGGGGGAATAGCTTTGTCATTCTTGCTGTAAAACAGGTTGGCTAGGTTACACATATGTAGCTTTAGTCTCTGTTGTTCTGTGGGATATTGATGCCTGAGGTGCATAATGCTGAAATAAGGAGGAACAAAGGTAGTCTTTATCCTACTGTTGCATCTTTCTCTTTCCAGACTTTTGCTTATACAAAGTTATTTTACTGTCTTAGAAAAGCAGAAACAATGTTGGTCTGACTTCTGAAGACAAGTGTAAGGTGAAGTCTTTATGTCATGGTCTGTTGTTATTCTTGCACTCCTACTTTTTTGTCTTGTATACTCATCATAGCACTTGGATAACTTATATCTGTGCTTGTTTGTCTATTTACCTTCTGTTTGCCTCATAGTTTAGTATAACTTCCCATACCAGCACAAGCTATTTATGAAATTCAGAATGTGAGGTACAAATTTCTTGTATAACTTCCAGCTGCCTTTTTATATAAGGTGAGTATATATTAAAACTGTATTAGAAATTATGTTATCCACTACTGCTTAATTTCTCCGGCCTTCTTATCGAGTCTTTCAAAAGACAGAGAAAGTTATATTAAAAAGAATAAATAATTAATTAAATAAATAAATAAAAGGCTAGCACTTTCCTCTTTAGAATCATTAGTCACATAATTTGGTCGAATTTTAACTGATTTCCAAATATGCCATAGCACAGCTAAACGAGGAAATTTTACTCTGACCACACCATTTGCACAACACTTGAGCAAGAGTTATATTACCACTTTTTCAAGCAAAGCCCAAAGCAGAACATCTAAGTTTACAGACTTACTAAAACCAGTATGGACTCACCAAAGATTTACTCTATACAAAAGGTAAATGAACTGCTTTTTGGTTGCTTTCAATTTTTGAGGAAATTCTGTTAATCCTCAGATGGTCTGCGTTGAGATATTTTGTAGCCTGAAATAAAAATATGTTATTTAACATCTTATACCAGGGAAACAAATGTTACATGTGAACTTCAAAAATTTTTGCAATTGACATTTTAGATGCTCCTATGTTTGAATTCACATATTTCTCTCCTGATTTCTGTTTGGAAAATGTCTGCATAGACATTGAGACCAAATCACTGGTTGATTTGAAAAACTTGACAGAGATATTTTGCCAGCACAATTTTAAAACTTAATCTTTACCTTTATACTTTGGTTTAACTTGCATGTTCCAATGATATCAAACATACTTAAGTGGTACTAAAATCTGACTGTCAGTAGAGTTTTGTTCTTGTTTTTAATCTTTTTGCATTCTAGAGTGCTGAACTAATTTTAAAACATGTTGCCAGTTTTTACCATCAGTTTAATACTCCACTCGACTTTTAAGATATTTAAAAGCCAAAAACTGGAATATATTTTACTGAAATTAAGATTAAAGTGCAGAATATGTTAAGAAAGGGCATTTTCAACTGCACTTAGATTTTCAGTTCCATGGCAGTTCCCCGAACTGTGGAGGTTCTGAATAGACTAATTCTGAATCAGATATTATTGTGCATATTCCAACATTTACAGGAGAATGGCGCCAAATGTACAGAAGATACTTGGGGTTATGATGCAGAAGGTCTCATGTCTCAAAGACAGTGTCTTTGCCTTTCTCTCCTGAAAGCTCAGATTTGCAACTCAGGTGTGGAAGGAATCCTATGTGCGGTGTGATGATTTCATTCCACTTGTTTGGATTCAGCAACTAGTTGAAAGCTTCTGTACAGTAAAAATAGCTATGGTCAGGGTAGATTCCCAAGTTTGCCTCTTTAGTTTGAGATGAAGAGACTTTTTTTTTCTGCTGGCATCTGTTCTGTTATAGTCTTTTATAAATATCAAGAAACATTTTCTTGTTGCTGCGGTCCTTGTGTAAGTAACCTTTATCAAAAAGGAATGATTTTCTTGTTTTCTTTGTGGAGTTGCTCAAAATGAATGCTTGAAATAACCTCTTATAGACAATAATTAGCTGAAACAACTTTGTTCTATGTTGTCTTTGTCTATACATCTTGCCACCATGGACTAGTTATTTTCTTTACAGATGATGTAGTTCAGTGGAATAAACTGGCAAATGCTTTGCAAAATCTAGATTTCCTATTTCCTATTGTTTTATATTCCTTGTTCTCTCTTTCTTTCTCTAGTTATATGCAAACACCAGTAAATTGGGAGTTACAATTTTTCGCAGTTAACCACAGCTTTTGTGTTCAAATGACTTTTTACCACTACCTCTTCTGTGCATGATTATCAAAAGTATAATAACTCCTAAAAAGGGATTGAATACATCCAAAATGTGATAAAATAGGCAGTGGGCTCTGATAAAAGGGACACAACTAGCCTGGAACATTTGTATTTATTTACAACTGTTTGTTCTTCACTATGGGGTCAGTCTTGCCCTTTTTGACATTGTAAAGTAACCAATCTTGTGTTGTTATGAAGTACACCATTATCCTTGTGATTTTCTGTGACAATTTCAATCCATCTTATTTCAGCACTGCTGCCAGTTTTAGAATGGTTTCCTCTCTTAGCAAAAAGTAGCATGCTAGTTTCGTAGCCAAATTGTTTCCTAAGGAGTTCTTAAAAATTAGTGTTTGTTTCATGAATGTTCCTCCTCAACTTCAACTGATGCTTTTCAAAACCAGTTTGCCAATTCATCCTAATAAAGAACTTAAAAGTCACCAAACCTTAAAAACCTGCGATCCCTATTTTCTTAGGTTGTGCTTATTGCCCCGTGACCCTGTATGAGCCACGTGCAATTGCTGTTTTCAGAAAATTGAATCCAATTTTCAGTTGTTCTCTATAGTCCCATTTTCTTTTCTGAAGTACTACAATTAAAACCTGAAAAGTTATAGAAGAGTCACTTTTAAGGGGAAGTAAGACTGAAGAAAATCTCAGAACTATTCTGTACTTCCCATTCTTTTCTTTATTCTACATTTTCTTTGTTCCCTGTGCATGAAACAGTTATTGTTTAGCTTAAATTACCACTGAATTTCTGCTGATCAATATAAACATACCTGGATAAAGATGTAGCATGCAACTGCCAACTGAGCATCTACCTTACAAAGCATGTCAAGATGTTGCTTTAATCACCCGGCCTTGAACAACCCTCTTGCTTCATTTCATTCACTGACATGCAACACACTGAATATTTGATTTCTTTGTGATTGTCTGTTTTCAATGGTTTTCAAACTTTGATTCTAAGGCCTCTTTCCAGGTCCAGCTGCTCAAAAACTACTCTCTTTATCTTCTGTTTTTGTACTTATGATGCAGTAGCAAGTCTTCCTCTGCAGTTCTTTTTGTTTGGATTATTCATAGCACACTTCTCATGCATTACACATCTCTACATTTGCTCATTTTTTTTCTATATTTCTATCTCCTAGATTTTTTCAGATTGTTTGGTTCACTGAATTAAGTGAATGATTCTATGATTCTAAAGTGAGTGAAAGATCACATTCAAAGTCAAGTTGAAAATAGATGTGTCTAAGAAGACTCCTGGACGTCTAAATTCTGTGGACTGCAGTGAGGTCCTAGACAACATGAATGCAGATCTGAGACATCTGCTTTAATGAACCGACTTGGCACAGAATTGGTCTGTGAACACTCAACACACAGTCATGACAGATTTTTATTGCTGGTGACCTCTAATAAGGGGTAGTATTTGAACAATCAAATGTGACAAGGTCTTAATATATCATAAGTAGGTGTGCAAATATATATCTATTTGTGGCCTGAAGTTTATCAGCTAATTTGTATGCAAGCTTTCATGAATATTTGTTTTCACTTTTAGTTGCCTAAAAGCTGTGATGAATCTGACACCATGTTCATTACCACTATGATATGCCATGCACATAGCAAAAATAGAAGATATTTTTTTCTCCTTGCTATACTTTAAATTGGTACTTGCAGGACACATAAATGAATATAAGTTCCTTAGTGATTATATGAACAAGCCTCAAATGCAATAAATCAGATGTAGCAAAAACTGCAGAAGTAGTTTTCCCTGTTGAGTCTCCTTATTTAGGTCATCTAAGCACTGTTAATATATCAATCAACTCTTTTACCTACTTAATTGAGTCAGTGCCAATGCACTGTGTAGACCATATGCATAGCTCTTTAAAGTTGCTATTCCTCAATTATGTAACTGTACTAATTTTATTAATATATTCTGTGGAGAATCTGAAAATCCAAGATTACTGTAACATCAATATTTTACCATCACCAGATTGCTGAAGATCTATATATTTAAATAAAGTCCATGAACTTTAGTAAGACCAAGTATTTTTTCTTCCTCTGCTGCACATCTTTTTGATTGATAATTCAGACATTTGGGCATTGCAAGCAAGCTAAAAACTCTGCTTCTGCAAAAGGGGATTGCATGTCACTTCACAAATACGAATATAATAGACAATGAGGAGGGCAGAAGGAAGCACGAGGACACTGTCCAGCAAACCATTCCTTTTCTGCAACAGCAGAATTTGAGTGATGGGATCTCTGTCCAATCTTAGGTTCCAAAGTACGATGTAACTACCACTCAAGTGCACTGGCAGGCAGTTCTTCAGTGATTTAACTCTGTTATTTACAATGCTGTTGAACTCTGTCTTACCCAGCAAATAAGTGCAATGCTATACCTGATTACAATTAAATGTATATTAGTGGTTGGCAGATCAGGGCCAGGACATACAGCATACAAACATAATACTTGCTGTCACTATTTACAATAAATTTATCTTATCTTTTATTAGGGTTTGTTTTGCTTTGGTTTTTTACTTATGTTTTCAAATTTTTTAGTTGGTTCATGGCTCTCCTGCAGTTTCACTGCAGGGAGGTTTGTGTTGTCAGGTTTGGAAGGATGAGTATTAGTTTGACAAGTCACCCCTCAGGTCTCTTGGTACTTCCTTATTTTCCATGTGTCGTGAGTTAGATGTTTTGAAGATTAATTTTAAACAAAGCAGCATATTTAATTTCCCTTCAGGAGCAGAGAATTTATTTTAAAGAAAGCTCTAATTCTCCTCATCAAAACCTGTGCAATCCCTTTCCTTTTTCTATAGCTAGTTAGCTGATCTAGCTGCAGGATTTTCCCAATTTCAAGGTAAGTTTTTTTCATTGCAACTGTGTGGATTTTAGCATAACTGTGAAGGTCTCTCAATATTGAAAAACCAACTTGCTTTCTTTACTGGTATGTGTATTGTAAAATTATTCTTTTGCATTGCTATTATTACTGAAGTGAATTATTTTTACATGAAAGAAGAGAAGTGCAGTGTAAATTTTCCTATCTGAGGATTAAGTGGCACTGGGATAGTTTTATGATTGCTGTAATTAAGGGTGAATTTAATGATTTCCATTTTAATGTATCTCCATGTTGACTAACAGAGGCTTTCCTTTAGTGTTGACTTTAGTATGGGAGTTTTAAGATGAAATCTAAAAAAATAGAAAAAGCTGTGGGCAAAGGGCAAAAAAGATTATTTTTTAGGGTTTTTTTAGGAGGAAAGTGGACTGTAACAATAACTTGCCGGGACTGTAGCACAAACAATGGGTTAGGTAAGGCAAGAATAGAAAACTGGAACAAGAACAGGAAGTGCAAAGATGAAAACTATTAAGGAGAATGTCTCATTTCAGGTGCTATCTCTCTGATTGGCGTGGCTTCCTAAAGTAGCTGCTCATTGTTTGGTATTCTGGATCTTCTTTAGACCTGCTTGTACTGCAGGGGCACAGATCTGTAATTCTGAGCAAGTCGGGTTGTCTGTAATTCCTCCTCTGATTCCCTCATTGCTATGTACAAGCTGTATGTATGGTTGTTATCTATATTCCAGTGGCACAGTTCTGTGCTTTCTGCCCCGGATCACCACTTGCAGCCAGAGGTGTGCAGGCATTGCTTTGGGTCTGTCATTCCCAGCCGCCGTGCCTGCCTTCTGCTGAGCCGGAGGAAGGGAGTAGGCTCAGCTGCTTCATTCTCTGAGTGTTATTCACAGAAGCTCAGGGGAAGAAAGGTCTCTCCTTTCCAAGTGTCTCAATAAGGATTTTTTGTTCATGTTTTCAAGATAACGGCATACCTAAAAGTTTTGTTTTATTTGTTCTAGGTGGTTTGTTTCTCTCTCCTTAGGGACATACAGGACAATTTCTCTGGCAACTTTCTTGACTTTCAAATGCCTTATCTATCTGTTTTTAAGTGTTTCCCGCTCTTTCTTTCATTTTCAGAGATACATTTTCATCCTTCAGTGTCATCTCTGATGGCTTACTTTGTTCATTCTCAGGATAAACCTTTGGGGTGGAGGCAGCTTTCTTTGTCCTTTGCTTAAGCCATGCCAGGTGCTTTTGCTTGTATGAATTTTTATTATTGCAGTGGCATGGTCCTTCAGGGAGTTTTTACAATTTTTTTTAGTGAAGTTCTGGTGACGTTAGCAGGTGTGTCTCCACTTACAGTGATGTTTGGGCAGTTTGCACTTTCCTTCCTTCGTGAAGGATATTACCTTCTCATACTTTTCTCCAGAAAATCAAAGAAATATTTTTTCAACACTGATTTCCTTGTGAGGGAGAGGGAATAGGTTGCAAACAACACTTTTTTTTTAATTGTAGAATTAGACAACAAGAGCTGAAAATACTTCATAAGAGAAAAAGAGGCCCTTAAAATTTCCCTCTGTCCCTGGAGGTTTATGTGGTTTCTATAAATACTTAATTTCTTTGCGTTGCTTCAGATATTTGACACTTAAAAGTCAGGGAAGAGCCCAGATTCGTGTGAGATGTTCTCATTAATTATTCCATGGAAGGATATTTATACTTTTTCTTACAAACTTTGTTTGTATTCCACACATAACAGGAGTGGAAAGTTTGGAAGCTTTTAAGTGGTTCAAAGATACTACTGCTGCCTTTGACCAAATAACTGCCTTAGAGTTTTTGAAAAAACATGTGTTTGTGTTTCTTCTTTGTTGTCTTATGATGCTGTTTAAAAATTGTGATTTTGCTCTTCCAGTGACTGTTTTTCAGATATTGTTAATGAATTTTATGGGACTGATTCTTGTGTGTCAGAGTCAGGAATAATGCAGTGAAAGTCCATGAATTAATAGCAGTTTAAAATTATGTATGTGCTAAACCCATAGAAGTAGTGGGCATGTTTAATTATCCACCTGAAATCATCAAGCAAAAGATGCATCTCATACTGGTTTGTAAATTTCACAGGGTGTATTTTATCTCTATAATGTACATAAAAGATGTCCTAGAGAAAGAAAATTGATTAGGAAATTCTGGAGTGCTAGGATTATTTCAAAGCAGTGAGATTCTTTTTTATTTTTTTCTGTAAGAACCTCAGTACTTAGTAGTATTATCCATTTCTGCCAATTGCATCAGATGGGAACATCTCATCATCTCACATTGTTGTAAAATTTAACACAGAAAAAGCAGTTTAGTTCAAGCCATATCAAGATATCCATCCCTTACCCTTAGGCTCATTCCAGTCACCATCTGAGGATGCTCATCCTCACTTTTCCATCGTGGACCCAGAGCTCCTTTTCTCAACTGGCAGTGGCACCAGTAGCTGACAAAGCTCAGACATATTTACTCCCACTTGGCACACTCCTCTTTGCCTGGCTTCTTGCACAGCTCTTAGTCTGATTGAAACAAACATGATCACTGAGATAAGTCTGGATATATTTGATTATTTGGCTGCTGCTTCAGAAATGAAGATTGTTACTGACTCACCGAACAAGACAGGTGCTATTTACAGAGTGGAGAAGCTGCTCTGCAAACCCAAGTCTGTGACTGAGCAAGCAGCAAGGAAATCCTCTCCTTTGCCCTCTCCAAACCCGGACTTTGGCTGTACAGCTAGCTTCTTAGGTTTGCATTTGAAAGGCAGAGCAGGCAATCTGCTGCACGACTGATGTACTGATTAGCCCTCAACCCTTTTGCTGTTTGCCTGCACTGAATTGTTTTTCTGCTGGCAGACACACAGAGTTCAGCATCAGATTTTGACACACATGCTGCTGTCCCGACGGATTCACAGAGCGGGCTGTGTTGCAGCTGCTGCATTTTCCACCAGTTAAATTGACAGTTACCTACTGTGTGGAGTTGCTAGGAGAAGGTGAACAGTCATCATTACAGCATATTCCTTCAATAACCTGTAGCGCTCTCTGATTTCTCTTCTGCAGGGATTTATATATGTCTTTGCTGCAGACTTAGCATTTGTACAGTCATATTTTTTTTGAGAGGCTGCTAGATATTTATTCACTAAGAAACAATTCAGGATCAACTAAAGAGAGGAAAGCTCTGGCATTCGAACATATACTCTTTTTGTAGGGTGATGTGGCTGATACTGGCTTCTACCATCTGCTTTCCTATTGCAGCCTGTTTCTCCAACCTGCAGAGCAGAAACCAGCCTTTCTTTCCTTCTGGATTGTTAAAGCCATTCACATTTATCCTTCATGGCAATGAATCATAGTCCGTTTTAAGGAATCTTTTGTGCCGCTGTGTGTATTCCTACAGCAGGAAAAGTGCATGAGAAAGGAGCTTGAGCAGCCAGTAGTATAGTAGCTGGCTCACCCGTATGGATTAGACTCGTGAGGTCAGAGGAGCTGTGTGTACTTGCTCTGTGCTTGGGGGGGAAGAGTGGATTTGTCTGTCAGTGAATAGCAATTCAGGCAGGATCGTCCCTCAGCTGTTGTAATTCTGATGTGTTTTGATATGACAGCAGCTACTGTCTAACATGCGTGGATCTTCTGAAATTTGTAGTGGACTAAAGACTGCTTTTACTTGCTGCTGAGCCTGACTGTAACTGTATCGCTGTAGGACAATAACGATGGGGGCTCGAGCGACTGAAACAACTCGGGAACTGGAAAGCGCCTCTGCAAAGTATCAAATAGGAGGACATGCAGAGAAAATGTGGCAACGGCTCAAAGGAATGTGAGTAGCTTTTCTCCTTGGCTTTTGTTCTGTTCCTTGGGAAAGATAGTTTTCTTCTGTTTGTTAAAATGACCAATTAGCAAATGGGAGAGTTATTTTTAAGCGATGAAGAGTATTTGCTCTCATAATACAGTACATCGTTCTCATTTACAATGGTACTTAGAATTAATGTCAGACTGTATAAGGTTCAGCCACCTCATTTAAAAGATGTATAACTAATGAGAGTTATTATCCAAGTTAAAATGCAGGTAAGTCCTTTCAGGTTAACACTTCCATAGCTCTGATATGATTTTGTAAATGTTATCTTCAGAATCAGCATTTCTGGAGCTGTTTCATCATTCCTGTCAGTATGTATGGGTAAGTAAATTACTGCAATTCTATAGGAAGTATTGGTACCTTGCCTTTTGAGAGTACCAGTAAAGAAGTCCATATTAAAAGGTGCTTAGCTATTAGAAGGTTGCTGTGTCTCTGGTTTTTTGTCAATTATTTTGGTGTTCACTAATGCTAGAAACTGATTGAAGGACTATTTGAAGGGACCACTTATGCACCTGCTGTGTCTAATCCACTCCTCTCAAATGCAGTTTTCACTGTAGACTTTTGAATCAGTAAATAAATATCTGCAGGCTATTGGAGAGAAACTCTGTCAAACTAGTGTATCCTAAATCCCTCAAACTTCGACACCTTCTTTTAGGTATTTGCCTGATTTTTGCTCTGAAAGCTGATGTTAGGATGTTACAAATAAATACATGTTACATTTGTTGCTTTGGAAGCAAGGAAATGGCACTCCTATTTTTACTGGAAAGATTTGAAATACTGGGTTTCTAAAGGTATTCCACAGATGCTATATAGTGCCTCTGCTGCTGAAGGTAAACAGGTTATTTACAGTGCCGAGGATTATGATGCATTGGCTATGGCACTGCTCGTTTCCCCCCGTGCATTGGGTAGAAATTCAAAGTGGCTGTGTGGAAGGGGGTTTCCACCATCTCCTCTCTTTCAAGAGGAATTGGTTTGCTTCATTGGAAAGTCACTTTTCAGTTATGGCCAGGAGTTTATCATGTCTTCTCTGTGATATGCTTTTGAATATTTTCTCACACTTTGGGAACAATTTTTCCACTAGAAACCCCAAAATGCACAAAGCAGAGCAAATATTTTGATCATTTGCTGATGCCACACATTTTGCCTTTGAGTTTCCCCTGCTGGAGACCTCCATCAGTTTGTGCAGATTTCCATTTGTGTAGGGTCTAAGCTACTGCATTTTTTTGTTCTGTAAGTTCTCTGTTATCACTGGACTCTTGAGTTGAAACATTTCCTTTCAGCTGCCTCTGGGATGGTAGCATTAAACTAATGTAATAACTAAACTACACTAATGTAAATAACTAAACATTAATGACACTCAGTATAAGAGCTTCAGGAAATAAGGTTCATGCATTAGAAGTAGTTAAAACAATATATGCAGCCCTACAGCCATAGTCTGTCTTCTGTATGGTAAGTAAAAATCCAACTCTATTTCTTTACATTGCAATTGCAGCAATGCTGCAATCAAAGACATTATCTGGCAGAGAAGATAGTAATTTGAATTTCATAACTTTATCCCTAGCATTGGTACTGATTTTATTGGTACCTGAGTGGGTAAAACACAAGTATGCTGAAACAAGACTTAGTTGGGAAAATGAGTAGTGTATGTTTCTGTCTTGACTGTAGCTTCTGGTCTTTGAATTAAATATTTTCAGTATGCAGACTGAAAGCTTCTAATGTTTTGTACTTCATGGAAAGAGAAAAAAAACAAATAATGAGGGACTGCTAAATAATTTACATAATACTGTGGCTTTTATAATTCTTTGTTGTGCAGAAGAGTAAAAACAAAAGCCATTCAAGCCACTGCAGGAATTCCAGCTGCCTGACTGAAGGGGAGTGTTGTACACCTTCCACTTCAGAAGACACCTTGTCACAGCCCGGCCAGGGGAGACTCCTCAGGCCATTTAATGCTACTGATTACACCTTTTCTCCCTCAATCTTTTATTCTCTATTGGATGGAATCTTACTATGGACAGTAACTAAATCTCTAGCTTAAATGTATTTTGGTGTCAAGAGGACTAGAAGATCTGCTACCTAGGAGAGTTTGTCTTCACATGCTGATAGAGCATGGTAGGGAGCTCAGAAAGAGAAGCAGTTCTTTAAAGAATTTTGGTTCAGAAAGCAGAAAACCAGACATGAAGAAGAGCTCTTTGTGCTTACTGACCTTGCAGGGTTTGGTATTCTCCTTCTTCTGCAGGTAGACTTGACTTAATTCTGTGGTGTTCCTCATTGTGTGAAACTGTCTGTTTGTGGTATATGTTGTCTGTCTGACAATTCACTCAATGTTAACACAGCACTGTCAGACATCTCCTGCCATCTTATTTTATTTTGCAGGTAGACATCTTCTTTACGAGTAGCTTCTTGTATCCCTCTCACTGTCAAACATAATATTAGGGGTGGGTTCCATTTCTGAGCCTTAAATTCATTAGTGAAAAAAATGGTTTTCATAGACAAGCATATTTGCTAGAACTGTCTCTAAGAAACCAGAAAATCTCTGAAAGGAAAAATTTAAAATCCAAGGTCCCAAGAGTTTGGGAAATTGGAGTTCACATGTGGCTAGTATAGGCTAGTTTATGAAATTTTTACTAATTTAAAGAGAATATGTGTTATTGCTGTCACTGGTTAAAACTAATTTGTGCTACTTTGGATGGCAAAAGGGATCTGAAGAAAAGCATAAGCTTCTTTCCTTACCTTCTTCCCTTTCGTTTCCACCATATCCAACATAATAGACCCCAACTGCTGCAGAAAGGAGAGTCTAAACTTTTAGACACTAAAAGGGATGTACTTGTAGACCCAGTTTGTTGATCCTGCAATGCTGCAGTGACAAACTGCACGCATACACATTTTGTAGAGACAAAAGGGGCATTAGTCATTGATTTGAGGAAATTTGGCTTGATGTCAAGGAAAGTAGAGAAATGGCTTCCTCCTCAATGCTGAATTATCAGAAGAGAGAATTCTTTTAAAGGCATCAAATAGAATCCAGATTAGCAGCCTCTTGGGCCAAAAGGTACCAGAACACCCAGTCATTTTTTCACTAAGTCTGTGGATACTGGTGTAAGAGCTATAGAACAGCTTCCAGAACCAGATATGACAAAGAGGTCTTTCCGTTCTTTTTCCAGGTTTCTTGTTCCAATTTTGTTTTATACAGTATTTGATGTTTGTGTTTACTTATTGCCCGTTTTTCTATGCTCTATTTGCCTAAACTGTGATAGTTTAGTAAAGGTTAACTGAAGAGATTATCATTATCAAAAATTAACATATTATGATATAAAGATTTATAAGTTTGTAAGTACTGAACAAATGAAAAGAGAAGAGGTAGAATTACAGGTGGATAACTATGATAAAAAATAGCAGGACAGATTGTCACTTACTGCTAGCTACATGAGGAACAAATGGATATATATATTTCAAGTAGTTCTTACTTGTAATTTGACCTATTTTTACTTTTTTTTTTTAATGTGAAAACTTTTCTTTAAAGGAAAATCATAAACTCTTAAAAGTCATCCAAATAACAAATATGTCTAAGAGGACTTTAAGCAAAACTAAAGTTGATTTCAGAAATGCTCTGAACAGAAAATTGAGGAAATTATATAATGAGATGTCTGTTGATTGATATGTGTTTTGTTAGTGCTATAATTACAGTAAGAATAGTTTAATTATAAATTGTGAACAGCTTTTTTTGATTCTAAAACCAAAGTCTGTTTCTGCACCTGAGTAGTCAGGTAAACAACTTATAATTACAATTTTGTAGCTTATAAATATGTATCTAATTAAATGTATAATATGAAAAATTTTAGAATTTTCAATAAGTCTAGATATTTTAGCTACTTAGTATTAGCAATTTAGAGAACTCTTTAACTAGTCATATTAGAATACTGATATTTTTGCTTATTAGAAAGGTATTATCATGTACAGGAGGTATAGAATTAATTTTCAGGTTCATACTAATTTTTTTCTGCAATTTCTGGCATGTTCCAGTGCTGTTGATGGATTAGAGTAAATGCTAATCCTCCAATTTACTGTGGGTAGGTGAATATTGCTGTGCTCATAGAAAGCTCTACTAGGAATGATTACAGATTTAAGAAGTGGTGCACAAACCATAATTTGCCTATGATATCAGTAAGAACAGTAGCAGCACGTCTTTACAGGTCTCATGGTCTGCAAATAATACAATAAAATATTGAAATTCCCTATTAGAGCTTTAAATGAACATGTACATACACCCCTGACATATGTGTCCAATTGAGTTAAGTATTGTATCTTAGTGCAATGTGAAAGAGATTAAAGATAACAATTTATGAATCTGACTGCTAAACTGCAATTAAATGACGTCTCAAACTTCTATATTCTGTATTTTTGTTTAGCTTAGACTTCTGACTCTATTTATGCTACATCCAACACTTTTAAAATTTCCTGAGGTATGCTTACTGTGACTATTTACCTTATAAGTGTTCTGTTCAGATCTCTGCCTAGAAAGAGGTTGTATATAGTTGACTGCACAAATAATTACTTTCCTCCTATTTTGAACTCCTGTCAGCTCCTTGTGCAGGGGGCCTTGTTTGTTTGCCCTGCAGACTGGTGAATTATTATAAACATTTCTTTCAAAAACTTCATTCTCCAGTTTAGCTGTTGCATGTTGAAGCTTGCCACAGTTCCTGAGAGCTAATGGTCAAAAACTCAGAATTCATACTGCCCTCCCCCATATAACTCCCAGATTCTGCTCCACCTCCATAACGGAGCGAAGTCAAAATACCTGTATAGGAGAGAAAAAAAGCCTTTTCTCTTGCTAATTATATAGAGTTAGAAAAATGCAAGTGCCTAAATACTGAAATTACATAGTTACCAGTGGAAGTTGAAATAAAAATAGGCATTCATTTCATACTTTTGAAAGGCAAACATAACCTCAGGTTTATCAAAATTGCATCTGACAATTTTCCTGTAAGATGTCAAAATAATCATTTAGGAGTGAACCCATTTAGTACAGTTCCAATTTGTTTGTGTTTGCCATCAGATCTGGTTTACTTTTGGTATCATCTCTGGAGGAGGACTAGAACAAAAGCATTGCAATTATTTCTGCTGCCATTCACTGGAGACTATTTCACAACTAGGACTGCAAAAAAAGGTTTGAGATCTACTATGGAAGAGAGTCCTACACTGCTTCTGTATTGTTGTATCTAACCTGTAAGTTTTACTTTTGTCAACGCCCCCGCCTCCCAAGACATCCAGAGCCTTCCAAAAGGAAGGAAAATTAACCAACCCATCAACCCACCAAGGACCAAATGGGCTAAGCTTGATGCACAGACTGCAGAGTGATGGAGTACTTTACTCATTCTCTGGTGACAGCAGGTATTTGGTAGCATTTTTGTTTTTCCTTTACTGCCTTCCCGTACAATTTCATGATGTACTTGAGGTCATCAATGCAATTTATGGAACTTTTAAAACAAGGCCTCGTAAAGAGGAGCTATAGAGGCAGTCAGAACTTACTATGAAGTCAATCCTTTAATTTTGCCAGGGAGGTGGGGAAAACTGAGCAGTTGTGACTAAAAGAAGAGATAACTGCACTCTGCTGTGGTTAAGGGAAGCTAAACAGAAATTGAGTACATCAGTTATAAAGTTACAGCTGACAATGAAATGACTCAGTTTTCACAGTCCATAAAGCTTTGCAATTAGTCAGGCAGTGTTGCAGACTGCCAGACTTCTCCCCGACCTCTTTTAGAAAACTGCTTAGACTTGTAAAGAACTACATTCAGTTTCTGTTAAAGGATGCTGCTGGTTACAGCACAGTCATAGACACATTTCCTGAACACATATATGCAAGGCATAGTGGTCTTAAAGAACTATGTGACTTGTTCCTTAAAGTTTGTGGGATGCTGACTGTTTGCCAGCATATGTAATTTCATAAGTGAAGTCAAATACCGTTAAAATGACATTGCATTTATTCCTGTGGATTCTGCTGGAAAAGTGATTTCTAGAGAGATTTTCTGTGAGCTGAGGGAGTTTGTCGGATGCAGGGTCCCTAAAAAATGACCTTTTCCAGGAGCCATCATGGATTAAGTTGTTCCCCATGACTCATTCGTGCCTCCTAATTCTCATTGCTGCCTCCATGCTCGCTCTTAGCTGTTTCAGGATGACTGGTTTTGATGCCATTTCTTCTATGGAAAAAACCAACAATAAGTTTTTTTCTTCCCCTACTATAAATTTAAACCTCATCAGTTCCTAGGTTGGATTCCTTCTGTGTTTTAATACCTAGTTGCATCCTTAAAAAGGAGGAAGTTGTCTGAGGATGGGACTACCTGAAGTGAAAGGAGAGGGTCCTGGTTCAGCAGCTCTCTAACGAAACAACTGTAGTCTTGAGTCTGTCATGTTTTAAGTCCTTGATTCTGGGATACTGTAAATCCAACATTAGGGTACCTAGTATTGTATCAAAACATGACAAAAAATGTTGATCCAATATGAACTTTTGAGGGTTCAATTTTGTTCCAATATTCTTGAAAAGTTAACTTGGAAATAGCAAGTTTTATGAAGATCAAGTACTACCCATGTCAGTCCAGCTTTATGGTGCTTCTGTAGCCTATAGAAAGCTGGCCTGAAAGAAGGCCAATCTAAACACCCGTGTGGTGTACTTTGGCTAATTCAAGACCATTGTAATCATGTATTGGCACCCCAGCTGAATCAGTTAAGCACTGCTAGGTAATCTATAACTAGCAGTTACAGAACTGTAATCTAATCCCCCAGGCCTATTGTTTGCCTTTGCTGTATAAAGCTCGTGTTCACCACTGGCAATACTTTGGGTGTCTGCAAATCGGAAAAATGGTGAAAAGTGCTTTATTAAAACTGTTTTTCTTCTTGATGTGAATGCCCTGAGAATGAGTACTCATGAGCTACCATTGTGCTGTTGTGGTCTGTACCCGAAGCTGGACCGTAATGAGATTTACTATGGGTTCTTCTGAATGAGTATGAGAAGTAATGCTCATCTGAGTCGGTGTCGTAAAATGACAAAAGGTATTCCTAAATTGCTTGTCTGTTTTATAATTTAGGCAAATACATTTGATTTTAGGCCTTCCAGAGAAACCACTATACCTTGCTGGAGAACACTAAAATGAGACGTATGTTAAAGCTTTGCTTTTTCCAGAATTAGTAGTTCTACAAATATCCCTCCGATGTTTAAAAAAGATTAAGAAAGAAAAGAGAAAAAGAAATGTGCTTTTTCTTGTCTTCTTCACTGATTTCATGGCTGATGCCTGATGGCACAAATAAATTTTTGTAATCATTATTATTTAGCATTTTTGTCTGATTTTGTTGCTATTTGTTTAGTGAGTTTTTTTGAATTAGAGACTGTTGAATTCCAGCAGTTCAACCTTCCAAGCATAATGTAGATATTATTTGAAGCAGTGTTATTTAACAGGGAGTGATCTAAAGGAAGATGTTTGTCTATGCAAGTGCTTATGCTCCATTATCTATTGTTTGACATTGGCTGCAGTTTGTTTGACCCAACCATTCTCCAGACTTTTGGCGCCCCCAGGAAAACAAGTAGCCTCCATAAATATTATACAGACATTTAATTGTTGTGAATTTCTCTGATAAATAGTGTTTGGAGGCAGTTACTTTTGAATCATTCACTGTTAGTATAATTTATGCCAGAAAGACACTAAGAAACCAAGTACTGGGTAGAATTTACTTCTTTCTTTAGTTCATCTACAATACTGAACTATTCTTCTGCCTGGAAAATTTGAAATTAAATTAATTTTTTTTCTTCTGTGTTGTCTGCAGAATTTATGGAAGAATTAATGTCTAACATTATGCTTAACTGCAGTTAAATGTTTCGTATTTTTATTTACTGTTTGTTTTGAATAGTTTATTTCTTCTTCTGTTTTGTTTTTATTTTGTGATAAAATAAAACAAAAATATCAAACACTACTTAGTCTAATTCAGTAGCTTTTTTTTTTCCTTTTTACTGGATGCTTGATGAAGGTTTGATTTTCTTTTCCTCTCAACGGAAGATTTTTATTAATATCACTGTATTTCCTAACCTCAGATATATTCACTTAAGATAACTGAGGCACCTGTTTGGCAGAGATGGCAAACATACCAGGCTCAGCTGGAGCTGCAAATTGTTGTCCCTTTTGGACAGTCCCTTTTTATCATCAGTGTGTTATTTTCTGATGTACAGGCAACTGCACTGCAAAAAGCATTACATCATTGGCACTAATTTCCATTAGGGTGGGCTGGAATGCAGAATTCCTGCTCTGAAGAAAACTAAATACATTTAAAAAACCCTTGAAAAAGGCCCCCAAGATTAAATACTCAGAAAAATGAGTATCCTGAAATTTCTTTTAAAAATTTTGAATAAATATTTCTTACTGAATTTTTCTACTTCCAATACCTTAAAGTGAGGTGCCAGCCACCTCATTATTTGAGAACCACTTGTCCTGGTCCCTGTGCTGCCAAAGATGACCTGGGAGCACAGCTCTGAGCAACACAGAGGAATAGTTGCCTATAGTCAGGAAATCTCCAAGATCGATAGAGTTTTATAAGCAAAGTAAGCTGTGCATGAAAATATGTTTCTCACAGAAAACTGCTAAAGTATCAGAGAAGGTTTATATTTCAGTAGCTACCGACACCTTCACCAACCATCATGTCAGTTAGTTTACAAAACAGGTTTATGAGATAGTCCTATAGCAGTTATGGCAGTAAGATGGAGGTAGCCTTCTTCCTGCCATATACTGCTGTGACAAGGAAACTCTATTTTAGTATTATATCTCTCTTGAACAGACATTATAAGTCTTCAATCTAAATAATTAGAACAAAGATGAGACTTCAAATTAATTTATCTTGAGTATTTTAAATTTATGTCTCCCTCTCTCCATGTAAAGAATTTCTTTTATGCTTTTAACTGTGGCCAATTATTATATGGCACTGGAAGTGCCATATAATAATGTTTTTTCCTGATGTCTCCATCACAGAGACTACTCAAACCTGTCTGTCTTGATTTATTGAGTGAAACAGTACACTTACCTCTAGAAGGAAAACTGCAATCATTAGATTATTGGAAGCATTACTTATAGTGCTGGGAGTATATGTGAAAGAAGTGAAAAGAATTTTTACTCTTAAAAATAAGTCTATCTCTACTGGATATTTTTTGGTTGATGTAAATTTTGTTCCTAACTTAAAATGTGGTAAATAGAAATTTGGCTTATTCGGGCCTTTTGACTTCGAACTTCCTTTCTAAGCAGATTGATTTAATATTGCTTGTTTCTCTAGAAATATTAAAAAATATTTGTCAAAGACATGTCAAAATGAAGGATGGTAATAATATACACATGTAAATAGTTTAGTGATAACTGTGAGGAAGCTTTGCTTCCAAGAGAGGAATATTTAATTTTATTTTTGGTTATTATCTTGAGTAGTTCCATTAGCCATTTTCTACTTCATGTGAACCACACATCAAAAAGAGATTCCTTCTCCACTTGATCACTAGAAAATCCTACTGTTCCAGAAATGTTTAAATATGTAATGTGTAGAAGTAACTAGGCATGAAAGTCTTAAAACATTTTGGTTCAATACACTTATGAACCTATATAATTATTCATATTCCTGGTTTTGTAATTAAAAAAAGTATGGTGCATACTTAGAGACTTTTGGATAAGAAATAAAAGATTAGTAATATATTTCTCTCCTGTGAAAGAGAAATTGCATTTCCAAGAATGCCAAATGGACAGCTCATGAACACTTATGGCCTAGGCTATATGATTCTTAATTCTGGTTTAATGTATCAAAACTTTTCCTTTTCCTTCGCCACTAATGTACTGAATGTGGTTCATATGCTGTATGAAACTGAACATTAGCTAGGAGAAAAATGGTTTACCTACTTAGCTGACAGGGACAAAAAGGTTTAAATGTGAATGTAAACCAGCTGCAAGTCTGTTTTAGAGCTGGATACAAGGTAAACACAGGATATGGAACATCCCAGAAGATTATGAGGGTTTATGAGAGTTTATAGTTCAATCTAAACTTTCTGAGTTACTCCTATCATTGTTAGAGCCAAACCCCAAATTTTTGTTCAAACACTTAAAGCCTTTTAGAAGACTAAATTATGATAGATTTAATACAACTATGTCAATGTGTGTACTCATATAATATAAAAGGAAAAATAAACATGGTATTAGAATTCTTATAGAAAGTCTTACTTTGATTTGATCCTTTAATTGTAACAACCATGACATAAGATTTTAATATTATCAATTCCTGGAAAAAATATTTGGCTCAGGTGGACATAAGCCATATGGAGCCACCACTGTCATCTATTTTTCTCCCTTGACTTACAGTCAGCTTTGACCAGATAAATTCTGGATACTTGAAAGAGTCAACCTTGTCTTAATATGAGGGCATGTTTAGCCTTCTAGTACTTTGCTCATCCTCTTTTCCCTAAGAGAAAGGGCTGTATCCAAAATGGCGTTGTATGTAATGTAAAAATGTCCATGTGTTCCCATAGAAGTATGGAAGCAAAATATAGAGTAGATAATGAGTTAATGAAAGTACATAAGTTCCTATGAGTTTTACCTAAGACTTTTAGTTTGAAAGTTCAGAACATTTTCATCATCAGTTCAATGCTAAAATCATCTTGTTGGTTTGGGAGAGAGGACACAGAAGCTGCAGAGTCCTTGAATCATGTTACTACATAGGGAAACATGGTTATTAATAGAATTTTATTTTTAAATACTTTTCAACCTTTATATGTCAAATGTAATCTCAAATGCATTCTTAGTTTCAATGACCAAGGGAATAGAATGAAACTTTATACTATAAGACATTAGCTTCAGCAGAGGAAGATTTCAAGGGGAATAATCTTGAGGAAAAGGTAGAATTCATAGAAGTTTTAGAGGTTAACTGTATTCTTTTCATTCCCAGTAATGAAAAACAGTATTGCAGCTTTACATATGGTAACTCTGAATTGAAATAGACTCAAAAAATACTGTGTAAAGCTCTATAATGGCAATGTAAAGTGATAACAGATGTGATTTCTCACACTAAAATGCATTCTTATCATTTGACAATGATTCTCATTATGATGATCCTGTTGGCATGGAACTGAAATTTTTCTACATTGTACAAGCTATATTAAATCTGTCTTTAGCTGGCACCCATGCCTTACTGAAGTTGGCAGAGTACCACATGCATGGGATCAATTCCAGCTTTCTACATGGGCACGAGTACAAAAATCTCCATATGATGCTTCACTTCTGAAAATTAGTTGATGATTTGCACAAAAGGGCTGCTGCATAATGCAGTTCTGTATCTCAGCAAGAAGTACTTCACGGCCCAGCTATGGGTTCTACTTGCTCAGTCATCTGCTTTTATTCAGTCCATTAGGATCTAATAATATTTAAAGGTACTCCAGTTCCTGGCTGTACAGGGGCTTTGTGGTTCAGCCTGAAAAACCTGAGAATCTTGTAGCTTTACAAGACTGCAGTTCAGAGATGTAAGAAAACTTTAGGATCCAAGAATCAGTTTGTTCCTTCAGGTACAACATGTGTTTTTCTACAGATTTTTCTGAAAAGAGGTTTGGGTTTTTTGAGTGAAGAAAATATAAGATACGTATAGTTTTTGAGGAATAATTAAGATAATACAGTTGATGTTGTACCTATAGAGCATAAAACATAGAACTTCAGCCTGTGATTTCTCAGTCAAATCCATAATCTAATTAGCTTGGTTCTGGTCTCAGTTATACCAGTATAATTGGACGCTATTGAATTATAACACAATAAATGAGACCTCAAAACATATTTGCTTTAATGTGACAAAAAAGCACAGTATTTCATGGAAGCAGTGGAATTTGGCTAAGGTTTATTGGTCATTCCTTTTTATGAACACTGGGCTATGTCAAGTATGTTATAATTCTCAGAGTTAGTTGTTACTGAATATGATTCTTACATTCTTAATTGCTGAGTGAACAAAGCACCTGATAGGACAAGAATGATTCCCTGAGGCTTCTCTTCCCCCTCCCCCCCTTTTTTTCCTTTTCCCAAAGGAAAGAAACATGTTTACCTCCCTTTGTCTATCACTTGGCTTCCACTATAGTAGTAACACAGAAACAGATTGCATCAAATTTGCTATTTATTGCTCTGATTTTGGATTTTTGCCACTCTCGCTAATGAGCTATGTTTTTGCAGATAGACAAATTAAGGATGGGCTCCTCAGCTTACATGCATTTGATTGTATCCCAGTTTGTCATTAAATTTATTTTTAACAATAAAATCAGCAGATTGTAGTTTGTATTATGATTATCTCAAACAGATCTCACCATGTTTAATGCAACTGTGAAGCTTTGACTGCAGCTGAGGGAAGTTAGCACTTGAAAGAAAAAACAGTTGCACAGCATCATCTAAAATTTTATTTTTGCAGGTTTTTTGTAGTAATTTGGGGAATGGGAACAGGGAAAAGGGAGAGATAGATGGGACAGGGCAATTTTATCTAATACCACTCCCCCTCAAAACAAATAATTACATTGCATTCCTTTCTAGTGCAGCATTCAGTTAGCATGACAGGCACAAGATTGTGCGGTATTTGGTATAATAGTAGAAATATCCACCAAATTAAATGATGAAGTCTTAAATGTTGTATTTGCATTTTTATGGGTAGCCGAAGGCTTCTCAGTATACACTCAGCAGTTCTAAAAGTGTTTAGCAAAAGTTAGAAGTTTTGTTTTTTCTCTGTTGAGTTGCCTCGGAGGAAAGTGTCAGAAGCACAAAAGCCTTTGTTGCTTCACTTCATGATTAAATCCAGCCTTCCCCACTGAAAGAACTCTTTTCTTTTGCATTATTACCCTGTTACAAAATGTCTCTTCCCATCACAAATATTTCAGTTTCCCTATGCTTCTCTTCATAATTAACACTGAAAGCCTAAAATTGTGAGTCTAGAAGCTGCCATTTCTTCATATGTAAAGAATTAAGCTCAGCATTTACACATGTAAAAGAGATGTTTTACTCAGTAAACTATCACTTTACCAAACCTAAGAAGCAAATGTGGGCTACCATTTTTAATTTAATTATCCACTAAGCACCAATGCCTATGTAGGTGATTGCAGCTACCCAGATTGCCTTATCTTTGTAAATGAATTATGAAAGTGAAAATGAGCAAAGGCATTGTCTGAGAAACAATATATTACCAATTGTAGTGATGTGATTATACAATTATAACACTTCTATTCAGGCCTTTGTACTTCAATGGAAGGTAGCTTTTTTCTGTTCACTTTAACACTTTCCTAACAGATTTAGTAAGCTTAAAAGGGTCACATTTATACTGTGGGAAAAATTAACACTAGAAGTTATACCACTTATCTGTGTCAGCTGCAGTTCACAGCTTTGGATTCAGTAACACGTGCTCGCTTCAGTAGTCAGGCTTCTCACTTCTCCAATCTTTTTTGGAAAGAAGAGTTACCTTTAATCCAGATTGTTTGTAGGAATCCAGATAATTTCAAGGATCTGGCTTCTTGGCACAGTTAAATGGATAATGGATGTGGCATGGAGTGGGACTGAACTGTTGCAGCTGGGATGCAAGTAATAATTCACTGCTGAAACTGGTGTATTGAGAAACAAAATCCCTAAATTGTATGAAAAAGATTTTCCCTCAGTGAAGCTGAAAAACGCAGGGAAATGTTACCCCAGTGCTGTTCACAGCAATGCCAGTGCTGAAGCGCTGTTAAAACCTTAAGATTGCTTCCCTCCCCCAGCGCAATCGGAACAATAGAAAACACAGAATCAAAGATGTAGTGTTTTACATTTGCTTTGGCACCATGCTAACTTAATCAAGAATGAACTTGCTTAAGGATTTTTTCCATAGAAATAGGACAACAAGCCGTTCTGGTACCACTCCCAGAGCATGACTCACAAAGAGAAAGCAGCAGAGAAAGAGAGTGGTTTTTTTTTCCTTTCATGAAACCATTCACTTACTTACAAGGTTATGCACTTGTTTCTCTTTCTGAGTGCGTTATTTGATTCTTTTCCTATTAATGTTCGAAAAATTAATCTTAAAGGTAGATGACATCAATTTTTTAAAGGTAGATTGTGTCAGTATTGATGAAATGGGTTGTCATCCCCATCTATTTTTGCTTAAAGATGCATGCTACATTCTTTCTGTGTTTAGTCACTTTAATACAATGTGAAATCCTGACATGATTGCAAGTTCTCTTGACTCCTTATGAAATGAGTTTGTTCTAGCAAAACAAACCTAATGATACCAATAAATTTTCTCTCAACATTCATTCATTAGCATTACAAAGTATTGTGATACACAAGTCTTCTCTTGATGCTTTTTACTCAAGCTAAACCCAAAGCCAAGCTTTTCACTTAATGTTTTTTAATAGTCACCTTCTAAAAAATATACTGAAATATATGCCCAGACTACCCTCCACTAAAAAACTGATCAGCATTTTTTATCCTACTTGTTACAGAGTTATAAGGTTGCAAAGTCCTGAACTCATATTTAGTTGCAGTTACTTGGTAAAATTATTCCACGTTCATTGTTCCACCTTCTTGTTAATGTTGTGTTTTTTGTCTACTGTAGCTCATTTTCACAGCGTGGGTGAGATTGGAAGGGACCACAGTGGGTCATCTGGTGCAACCTCCCTGCTCAAGCCAGAGCACTTGGCACAGGATTGTGTCCAGACAGTTCTTGAATATCTCCACCGAGGGAGACTCCACAGCCTCTCTGGGCAATCTGTTCCAGTGCTCGGTCACCCACACACTAAAGAAGTTCTTCCTCATACTCAAGGTGGAACTTCCTGTGCACCAGTTTCTGCCTGTTGCCTCTTGTGCTATTGCTTGGCACCACTGAGAAGAGCCTGGCTCCATCCTTTTGACCCCCTTCCTTCAGATGCTTATATACATTGACGGGGTCTCCTCTCAGTCATCTCTTCTCAAGGCTGAACAGGCCCAACTGCATCAGTTTCCTCTTAAAAGAGATGCTCCAGTCCCTTAATAATCTTTGTAGCCCTCTGATGGACCTGCTCCAGGAGCTCCATGTCTCTTTTGTACTGAGGAGCCCAGAACTGTACACAGCATTCCAGCTGAGTAGGATCAACTTCCTCAACCTACTGGCAATGCTCTTCCTAATGCACCTTGGGATACCATTGGCATTCTTGTCCACAAGGATTCACTGCTGGCTCATGGACAGCTTGTCCCCCAGGACCCCCAGTTCCTTCTCTGCAGAGCTGATTTCCAGCAGGTTGGACCCCAGCCCGTACTGGTGCATGGGGTTGTTCTTCCCCAGGTGCAGGACCCTGCATTTGCCATTGTTGAATTTCCAAAGGTTCCTCTCTGCTCATCCCTCCAACCTATCAGGGTCCTGCTGAAGGGCTGCACAGCATCTGGACCATCGATCCCACCTTTGTGTCCACAGCAAACTTGCTGAGGAGGCATCTGCCCCCTTCATCCACCTCACTGATGAATAAGCTAAACAATACTGGGCCCAGTAGCGAACTGGAGGAACACCATTAGTGGCAGGCCTCCAACTAGACCCTGTGCCAATGATTACAACCCTCTGGGATCTGCTGTTCAGCCAGTTCTCAATGCACCTCACTGTCCACTTATGCAGTCCCCACTTCTTGAGTTTGCATATGAGAGCTATAGCTGAGGGCTGCATACTCTAGATAATTCCTGTATCTGCAATGTCAAGATTGATTTCTGTGCTAGGTTTTCATCTTAAGGGGACTTACAATTCTTTTGTTGGTTTTTTTTTTTTCATCTCAAATGTAGCAAAACCAAATCACTTGACGAGAAAGTTATATTGAATTCTCTTCATCTCTACTCCTGCCCATCTCTGCAGTTTTGGATTATTCAGTGTTTCCCTGATATATACCTGCATGACAGCTCATTTTTCTGGACTAACTTCTGAGGCCTCTGAAATCCAGTCAACTGATTAAAAGCCAAAATCTCTATCCCAAAAGAAATGTTAAATTCTATAGACTTCTTACCAGATTGTAAACTGTTTCAAGGTGGGGAAATTCATGCATCTTTTTCTTGTGTGTTATGCAATCAGTTAATCTGGGAACTCAGTAAGAACCCCAGACAAATGACTATTGATTTGTTCAGGTGATTTATTGTAATGGGACCTGCCCAAGTCCACCCTGCATGGGAGTGTTATCTTGTTAAAGATGACGATATGCAGGGAGAGCAAGTTCTGAAACAACTCCTCATGCTCCTCCAGCCTACAAAGATTCTGGATAGTGGCCAGACTTGGAAAGTAGCTCTACAGGGTTCACAAAAATAGTGTTTTCGTCTGAGATTTCCTGATCTGCTTATAAAGACAGTCTTGCAATAGGGAGTTTTTGTAGTGGGTATATGTGGGTGTACCACAACCTTCCACCCTCTGCATACTCACATAGACTTACATCTCATTATTGTCTAGCTATTAGTTGTATGTGTCTGTGAACAATGATGGCTTCAAGTACTAAGCTGTCAGTATGACTTTCCCAGATGAACATCTGAGTAGGCGTAAATGTCACGATAAGCATGCTGCCTTCATGTATCACAGAAAGTTATGATCTCCTTTTTGCTGATTCTTATGTAACTATACTTTTGGCTGATAGAATAAATACTTAATATTTTTTATAGTCAGCTGTATTGAACATATATATATATATATATATATATAAATATATATGTGAAAATTCCTCTTACTAATAGTGGTATTTTTCCTTCAAAATACTTGTCAAATCTGACCAATAGTCTTTCACATATTCTTACTTAGGTGAACTGGAATGCTTTAGAGAATGTAGGTATGCAAGGGTTGGATACACCAATATCAGTTCAAGTCACCAACACCAAACGGCTCTCAGAAACCGCGGAGAAAGAAATTAATTGGATACTTTCTTTTACCTAACAAAATGTAAGGATAATCTTTAGTGGTAGCATCACTACATGCCATTGCTAAACATGTATCTGAGGGGCTGGACTCATCTAAACTTTTGGAAAGCTATAATTAATTTAAAATAAACTATTTTATTTGGATTTTTTCTCAGAGTTTTCCAAATTGAAATAGTGTTAGATCTATAATAAATAGTGCAAAACTAATAAAAAAATATGGCATGAAATTGATACTTTTGACAAAAAGGCATCAAAAGTAGAGCAGTGCAGTCTCCACATTTAAGATAGGTATACAAAATATCACAGAAAGACATTTTGTAGCAAAAAAAAGTACAATCATTAAGCTCCTGTAAAAGAGCGTATTATTATTTACAGTACAGCATGTAAAAAAATTTTAGAGTTTCCTTGGCAGTATTGTCTGGGCTTTTTAGGTTCCAGGCTGCCTGTGTGGCTCTTAGGCTGCACTGTTAGTGGTGCTTCTTCCTGGGAATCAAAGTCTGACAAATGTGATGAAATGCAGAATACTGATAAACGGAAAAGGAAACCAAACCCAGAACTTAAATGCAAGATGTTTGGGCAATTCATATGTGAATGTACAGCCTGCCAGTACTCATTTTGTTTAGCATTTACTGCTATGGCAAGCAGACACTTTTAAAAGAAGTTCTTTATCGTAGTTTTGTGGGATTTTTGTGCCGGGGTCAGGAGCAAATGCTTGAACTTTCTAATCTCTTGTTAGACTAGTGCATGGAAAAATCAAGTAATGCTGCCTGCTACTTTCAAACCTTTCAGAGACCTTCTTTTCAGTGGCAGTCGCAGAACATGAGTGTGAAAATTTTTAAACCAAATGTTCACCAGACATCTCTCAGTGTTCTTGCAATCCTCAGTGCTCAAAGACTTTCAGAAAAAGCATGGAGAGGAAAGTATATCTTATATCTTATTCCTTTTTAAAAGATACTGCTGCTTTTACTTGTAAATTAATGCAATAATTGTATAAAATAGAAAATGCTTCTTTGCTTTTATAAACACTGTTTCCTTGGTCTACCTCAGTGAAGAGCATAGCTCCGTGCAGGACATAATAAACTACGCTCAGGAGTGACTGACAGTTGTTAATTAAATCCCAGATAAAATGGAGAAATGAAGGTTGAACTTTTAGGAAGAAATTAGGGTATTTCAGTGCCTAGCCCTGAACTTTTGATGGAAACTAAGCAGAGAACTTTAATGGGACTTTTAATAAGACTTTTGATAGTCTCCCCTCAATCTGTGATGCTAATAAATTCCACCATTACAAGATTCTGCTTGAATAATGAACACAACACTAATTATTTCACTGAAGTATCCATTTATTGCAAAAAAAAAATGTGTCTCTCTGTCTTCTTGCCCCATCTGCTCTTCTTCAGTCCATTTATATGTAACTGGGTCTCTGCAGATCTTTCATCATATCCCATATCTTAACATTCCTCACAGTTCTTGTTCAGCATTTTTTTTTCTCATGCTTTATTCCAAGTTTCTTCCCTGTACCAGTGTGGAAAACTTAATATTCTGGCAGTTAAAACAAAGTCTCATTTTTCTGTGAGTCTGTTTTAACCCTTGTTCTGGAAAAAAATGCTGCAGCTTTTTGGGCATATGCCAAAATAAAAGAAAGAGGATAAGTGCCAAGTTCTTAGTTTTAAAATAAGACCAGCATAAGAGTATGAAATGATTCATCACTTCCTGGCAAGTGTAATTATCACTACAATCACCATTCCCTATCTATTTGCACCCTTTAAAAGGTGCTAAATATTATTGTAAGTTCTGAAAGTTATCATTTCAACTGAATCAACTGAAAAAAAATTAGAACATCACAGGTGTGTACTTTAAACAGGAAATGATACTGATCTCCAGGCCTTTAAGAGCTGCCTTCCTTACAATAGCCTATAAGAAATGTGTTGCATCTGTGTGAAAATGGTATATGCTAAGGTGAGGGTAATGCCTATACAAAGGAAAATATTTCAGCTGGTTTAGCTATTGTATTTGTCATTGTTGGAAGCTGACTGCTCAAATTTGAAACCAGTTTCACCTCTTATCACAGAATCATAGAATATGCTGAGTTGGAAGGGACCCACACGGATTATTGAGTCAACCCTTAGCACTGCACAGGACCATCCCTGAGAGTCACACCAGGTACCTGAGAGTATCATCCAAACCTTTCTTGAACTCTGTCAGGTTTGGTGCTGTGACCACTTCCCTGGGGAGCCTGTTCCAGTGCCCAACCACCCTCTAGGTGAAGAACCTTTTTCTAATATCCAACCTAAACCTCCCCTGACACAACTTCAGACCATTCTCTTGGGTCCTGTCACTGGGGACCACAGAGAAGAGATCAGTGCCTGTCCCTCCTCTTCCCCTCACAAGGAAGTTGTAACTGCAGTGAGGTGTCCCCTCAGTCTCCTCTTCTTCAGGCTGAACAGACCAAGTGACCTCAGCCTCTCCTCATATGGCTTCTCCTCAAGGCCCTTCACCATCTCTGTTGCCCTCCTTTAGATGGTCTCTAAGAGCTTAATATTCTTTTCTTATATTGCAGTGTCCAAAACTGCCACAGTATTAATGGTGAGGCCACACCAATACTGAGCAGGACAATCCTCTCTCTCGCCTGGTTGGTGATACTTTGCCTGATGCCTCCCAGGACACGGTTGGCCCTCTTGGCTGCCAGGGCACTGCTGGCTCATACTCAACTTGCCATCAACGAGGACTCCCAGCATTTATTCCTTGCCTAGACTGGGACACTGGAGATACAGTAGTTATGTTTAGTATTCCATTTGCATATTTTTTTATCCATTTTTAAGCAAAACACTTGTAGCTTCACTCCTTTAGGTGCTCTCCGGCAATTATCTATAACCAAAGAATGTTATTTTAACAAGGTAGAGTTGTAATTTCTCTGTATTTTGAACCTTATAAAATGACTCAAAGCATAATTAATTCTGCCTATAAGTAAACTACTGTGGGATGCATTCTCACCAGTCATTGCTGGAAGTTTAAAACAAAATTCAGACTTGGTAACATATCAGTGTACTCATTTCTCACATAACATATGTTGTGAGATCTTTGGGGTAGCAGTGAGATTTTTGTTCTGTTTGTATGGCAACTACACACTGCTGTCTTTATCTACCACTGCAAAATTTGGTAGTATCACAGCAAACAAATGTTTAAAATAAATTGTTTAAAAATTTTACAGTACATGAAAATTTTTTCCAAGTTGTCATGAATGATTGCTATGTTAGTGAAAAGTCTTTACCTAACAACTAAATGCTATTATTTAGTATTTCAGCATTTATTTTTGCATGTCAGCTGAGCTCTGTTCATACTCAGGGAGGTTAGGCACAAAGAGCTGCCTTTATTTCCCTTATTTTCAGGCATTCAACTCTAGCTGAAGGTAACCTTGTATTGTTGTGTGTTAGGATCAAAGCCTTCCCAAAACATATCTCATCCTGGAATACTACTAAAAGTGGAGGAATCAAATGTTATGTAACAAAAGAAGTTTTAAGAGTGGCAGAAGGGGAGAAGGAAATTACTTCCATAGAAGTAGTAAGGAATAGAAAAGACCTAAAACTCCATAGAACTGATTGCTGTGGGAATGGCCAAAACTCACATTATCCTCTAGATTTCTGCTGATTAATTATATTAGGACAAAACAGCATTTCAAAGCAGGTTTCAGCCTTAGAATGTATTCAGTCTGTCTGGGAGGACTGTGTCAAAGTGTAGATATTTCAGTACTTTTACACCAGGAAAATAAATGGATATTTTGTGTATTGTCATATTCAGACTGGACTAAAGATGTTTTTTAGTAAAAACTAGGATTATGTATATGCAACAAATTACGTGTGACCCTATGGTTTAGTGAGTCAGCCTGGTCAAGTGCAGTGTCCTTCTTCAAGGTTCTTTAGTATTTCCCACTGTGACTTGAAGGTTTATTTATTTGCATTACTGACTGAGCAAACGTCTGATATCATAGATTGAGTTTGTCAGCAAGCTGGCAGAACATAAGTTTTCCTTTCCTGGCACAGATAACATTAAGAATTTTATCAGGGAATATTATGCAGACTCAAAATCTGTCAAAAATATGAATGACAGTGTGACAGAAACCACCTGCATAGCTCATGATGTTCTTGGATCAAAGTACCAGCAGGAAATTGCTGCAGTATTCCAAATAGTAAGTATGATTTTGTAACAAAGCAGAAACCTTGAGAACAAGTAGATATTTGCTTTTTGTCACTTTAAAGCAGTTCTTTAAAGCTTATACCAGAGGACATACTGAATTTGTGGCAAGTGCTAGTAAGAAATATTGAGTTACATATCCAGAAATTAACAAGATCTATATGAGGCTGGGGCACCTGATATATGAGGGACAAAAAAGATACTGTTAGATATGACTGCATAGGAAAGGGGTTTCAGAAGAAGATGTTGCTATCAAATCACTAAAATGAAAATTTACTTGATAGTGGAAAAGAAAAACGGGTAGAAAAAAATAGCTAGTTATTGCAAAGACTTTTAGTCCATAAAAATGAAAACACCTTTTGAAGGCAAGAAATTTTATCAGCGCTCAATGTTGAACTTAGTCTGAGTTAAAAGTGACCCGTCTAAGATAAGTCAACGGACTCATGAAAGGTTCAGTGCTCTTAGGTCCCAGCCCGGAGTCTTATCAATCAGTCCACACTGTTTACATTCGTACAAGAAGGGAAAATAACTAAGTTATTTTTGCCATTAATCTATTTTAAGTGCCACTCACTTCACTTAACTAAGGATGTTCCATGAAGTGATCAGCTTCTACCATCAATATGGCAAAAGCGTACAAGACTTTGCATAGTATTAGCAATAACGAGCTAAATCTCTGTAGGTTAGAATCAAAACTGTCTCCTATGCATTCAAACATCACTTCAACGTCATAACTTTAGATTAAGGTAAGAAAAACTGTGAGGATAAAGTACTTACCACTGACGATAAATGTAGGTTCTGTAGGTGGTTTTTTAGTTGATTAAATTGGTTTTTATCCAATTTATATTTAAATTATAGTTGTCAACATCAATTTAGGTGGAGTCCAAGGAAGGATCATTCCTTAAAACAGTTACTTGTAGAAGGATATTTTCCTGCAAATTTGAAGGTATGCTTTTGATACTACTTGGTTGAAATTAGAGTGCAAGTGTGATCTGTTTGCTCTGTGGTAGCTTTATCTTTTAGACATAGTTTTTCCACTGCTGTGGTCACAGTGAGTGAATACAGTGACTTGCTTCATCACTTCTTTTGTTCTCTGGTTCCTTGAGAAACATATCCATATAATTGCTTTTAGGGCTTGGAGCAACTTTCTAAGAATCATAAGGTGGCTGGAAAGTATATTTGGCAAAGTTATCAAAGGTCTTTTCTCAGAATAGAAAGGTGTTTCCGCTGGCTCTGAAGAGATGGCGTATACCTCTGACACAGGTACATTTTTGTTCTTTAATTTGTAGTATTGTTACTTTACAGCAGGATCTGAAGATACAGTGAGAGCAAAATTAGAATTCAATATGATACTTGTCCAAAAATGCATTAAAGTTGCCAGACTTTTGCCACATTAAGGTGACAGTAATCAGCTGTACAAACACAGTATGGGGGAAAACTATCTGCATTGCCATACCACAGAAAAGGATCCAGGAGGTAATCACAAAGTTGAAGAAAAATCAACAGTATCCTGCTGTTATGAAAACAGGTAAAGTATCATGCTGGGAATATAATCTCTGCTAGCACTTGTGAACACTGTCACAGGGATCTGACTTCTGCAGTTCGTGCATCTCTTTCCAAACACTGATCGTTGTCTTGGCTTGTACTGTTTCTGTTGGTTGCTAAATACTACTTATGTACCTGATTTTGAGCTCCACATGTCCACGACAGTGTTATTCTGTAGAGGTTTTGTACCCTTTTTAGTGTTCACAATGTCAATGTGAAGTGCAAAATGTTCTTTATTTGCAAATCCAACTTGTCAAGAGCTAATACAGTCTTTCAGCCATATCATTCTGAGATGTTTGTCCCACACCACCATCATAATTTGTTTTGGTTTGTTTTTGTTTTCAGAGAGTCAGACTGTGTGTTTATGTTAATGAATGGTTAGGTCTCCCACTTTTTTACCCTTTTGAAGAATATGTGTTTGAAATTTTCAGTTTTAGATGGAATGCAAATTTTTTCAGAATCTGCAAATACAGTTTCATAGTTAGTGTCATTGCCTGATCTAACAGGAAAATGCTGAGATGTGAAGTGCATCAGAACCAGTAATTCTAAGAAATAAAGCTACCTTCTGTTTTATTTCCTCATGACTGGCAGCCATTGCTGGAAGAGGCCAATGAAGCATTTTTCTAATCTGCAATTATTATTCCTGATGTTTCCAAGAAGCTCCAGCTCTCTGGGAGTTTTCAGTGGCTCCCTTCTTGCAGTCCTGTTTCTTGCTTTTGATACCTTGAGCCACTCAGAAGTCTAATTCGTAATTATTCCAGATCCTTATTCCTCCATGGATATGTAACATAAGCTTCTGCACAACACAGTCACTGTTTGAACTCCTGTTGAACCCCTCCCTGAAGATATGGTTCCCCAAACCAGAGAAATCCAAACCAATGTTTTCCACAGGGATAGGAAAGACAGACACTATCAGAAACAGAAAACAACTTGGTTTTGATAGAAATGTTCCTGGCATTTCTATGGTCTTCCCTGTGTTTCTTTTGTAAAAATGATCACACCAAAACAGCCTTAGCAGAATTGACCTCACTGGCCCATTACATTTTCCTTAGGCTATACGCTTTATGAAATGTTTTTCTTAATCATGGTTTTTAAAGATTTAAAAGAAGCATTTCCTGAAGGTCAAAGAGTATAATGGAAGAATTCATATAACTAATCTGGATAGATGATAATTAAATAGCATTTCACTGATCCAAGTGAGAAAAATTTGTAGTCGTAATTGACATTTTACTGACATATAACATGTGGGCACAGATGCTTGGTTGTATAGAGTCAGGGTGAAAGTCAGGTTCATAAATGCCTCAAACACTCTTTAAGAAAGGCTGTTAAATGAACAATTATATTTTAGCACCTGTCATAGAGTCATTAATTATCACAAACTCATTTCATTTTACATGTGACTTAAATGCTCTTGATTATATGTATCTTTAGGATGAAGTCATTTCATTGAACCAAACCAGAATCATTCTATGTCACTGAATTTAAAGTCTTTAATATACTATAGTGGCCTCACAATAAATACTGTGAGTTACTTCAAATAAAACTGAAGAATAGGAGCAGTTGTCTCAAGCTGAACACAAGACTTAACACAAGAAGTTCAAGCAATGAGCCTTAAGAAACTGAACAGCAGTATCAGAGTAAAGGATGCAAGCTCAGTCTGTGTAGTTTGCAGTGAGTCACAGGGCACCGTCGGGTGAACATCAGCTACTAAAGGGTTGATTTGACCCATGCCTGGTTATCTCAGACTATGGCTTGGAAAATATACCATGCTAAGTGCCCTGCTAAGGGCTGTGTGATAGCACAAGAGGCTATTCTCTAACATTTGTGTTTCTGAGCTGTACTAGTGCTGCCATCAGGCTATATGGAGGGATGTTTAGTGTCTCTGTGGCTAATATTGCTGTTACTTAAAGGGGTGTAATTCCTCATTTGAAAAACTGCACTGAGCTTTGCTAATATATCTGGAAGAATATAGGTCATATCCAATTTCAGGGCTCTTGGGGGTGAAAAATGTTAAAATTCAGTGAAGAGTGTGTTTTCCCACAGGTTTACTTCATAAGCCTCAAAACCTGTTTCTTTAAAGGAATAGAAGTAGTTCCTTCCTAAGGCTATCTCAAATTGTGTTTTTTTATTTTCTACTGCAGATGTCCTGATTAGTTAAGACCTACCATAACTTGATAGGTCAGTTTGCTGGGAGTATGATTTACCACATACAGCATATTTAATGACTATTACTACATCTACTCTTTGAGGACCACGCTGAGGGTGAGTTAGTCATGTACTGAATGCTACTGACATCAGTGGGACTGATGTTATAACAACTTCTCTCCAGTGTGAAGGAAACGTGATCTGTTTTTCAAAATGTACAAGATGAGACTTCTGCAACTCATGGTGGGGAATACTGAATTAATCGAATTTTGTTTAGCTGTGCCGATTAGTTTTAATGAATTACAATTACAACCCCATGCAGCACTACAGGCTGGGGCGGAGTGGCTGGAAAGCTATCCAGTGGAAAAGGACCCAGGGGTGCTGGTTAACAGCCAGCTGAACATGAGCCAGCAGCATGCCCAGGTGACTGAGAAGGCCAATGGCATCCTGACCTGTATTGGGAATAGTGTAGCCAGCAGGACTGACGAAGTGATTGTCCCCCTGTACTGAGCACTGCTGAGACTGCACCTCAAATCCCGTGTTCAGTTTTGGACCCCTCACTACAAGAAAGACTTTGAGGTGTTGGACTGTGTCCAGAGAAGAGTAATGAAGATGGTGAAGAGTTTAGAAAATGAGTCTGATGAAGAAGGGCTGAGGGAGCTGCAGTCTTTTAGCCTGGAGACAAGGAGGCTCAGGGGAGACCTTGTTGCTTTGTACACCTACCTGAAAGGAGGTTGTGGTGGGGTGGGTGTTGGTCTCTTCTCCCAAGTAACAAGCCGATTACTTGATGAGTTGAAATGATCTCAAGTGGTGTCAGGAGTGGTTTAGATTGAATATTAGGAAAAGTTTCCTCACTGAAAGGGTGGTCAAGCATTGGAACAGGCTGCCCAGGGAAGTGGTGGAATCTCCATCTCTGGAGGGATTTAAAATCGTGAAGGTATAGTATTTAGGAACATGGTTTAGTGGTGGACTTGGCAGTGTTTACAGTTGGACTCAATATTAGAGGTCTTTGCCAACCTAAACAGTTCTACGATTATCCTATGAATTGATGGTGTTAAGTGTGCTCAGTTGCAGCCATTGTGACTGGTTGGGGCTGCTTACATCACCAGTACGTCTTATGTTTCTTTTTTTCTATATGTATAGGTTTAATTCTTGTACCAAGTGTCTGGTCTGAATATTCAAAAGCATAGAGCAGTAGCCAAAGTAAAAGTCTGATAATAACAGAGCCACTAAAAGCTTAGTTGCCCCATGGCAACATACTGGGCTTCAGTGAAAACATGAGTTTGTGATACACGTGGTAGTATCTGTTACACATTGTTTGTCTGGATTGGATGTTGTTATCTTGGATATACTAATTCAAGTTCTAGTTTGTCTTGTCAGGATAGTTGCAGTTTGCTTTAATGAATGTATGGGTCTCTCTGCTTAATAATAAATTCTGCAAAAGATAATTAAAAATTTTCCACTTGGCTATTTATATAATTAATTTAAAATTGGTCTCATTATGCTTTACTACTTGACAATAATCTGTATAATAGAAGAGACTTACTGTGCTCGTGGCAATGGTATTCAAAAGCTGTTGAGATGTGTATTTTATATTAAAGGGAAAATACTAAATATTGGGGGATTTTATTGCTCATAAAAATGAGATTAGAAATTAATTACTACTGTCAAACATTTAATAGGTAGGAGAAAGGAAACAAATAGTGTGAAATGTACTGGTCAAAGAAGAAATTAATGTCAAAATGACCACTGTATTGCACAATGCAATGATAACTTTTGCTTTTGTCATGAGAATTTGTAAATAATAAATGATTAAAGTGCACAATATTTAAGTGTGCTGACTAAGGGGAACCATGAAGCTCCTCAGACACAACAGAAGAATCTCACATCTTTGCATAAATGATTCTCATCTGAATTGTGTTTCAATCATATAGTTGAAATGGCCAGCTGATGGTATATGATTGTAGTCAGAAGGTACCCACATAACATAGTTCAGAATCATAACAAATAACAAAATTTAGCTTTTTTTTTTTTTGACAGGTTTCAAAGAAAAAGGTGAGATAGCGTGTGAAGCAAAACTCCTTCCATTAGGGAATGAGTGGAACTGAGTGGTAAAATTCTAGTAAGAGCTACAAAATTGGCATCTTTTGGAAGGAGAGAGAATACACCCAGTCTTCACTTTAGATAACATAAAATATTACACAGTGGCCAGTTTTAATCTACATGTAATTAAAATTATTTTCCAGATGTTGTTAAGAGGTTTTCAGATACTGGAAAACCTTTTTCTTACTAAATATAGTGTTTTAACTTACGTTCAGGAGTAACTCATGAGAAGTTTATTAGTTCCATGAAAGACATCAGTACACAGACATAAAAAATTTAAAAAAAATTTAAAAATTCTGTTCTTTGTTTCTTTTAGTTCAATTTTAAGATCTAGTATAAAAAATAACTTCTTCTTTGGTCAGGCTATGCACAGACCATAGATAAGGAGTTTAAAAATGCCCTGGTGAGTGCTTTGTCCTTTTAGTGGATAAGCAAAACAGTGCATTCTCTGGGGCTGGGAGCCCATCCTGTTACATGTATGCTAAATTCATATATAGAATAACTACATGAATAATGAAGCCAAGTACACTGTATTCACGTTCAAACATGCTGGAGAATTTAACTAGCAAAATTAGTCTGCCTCAGCCTGGAGTTCAAACAGATAGTGGCATAAAATCAATACATGTTCCATTTCTTTTAGCTTGTGTTTCTAGTGAAGTTTTGAAATTATGTTTTTCTGAAATGAGATTCTAAATGTATGAATGAAGAAAGATGTATTTCCAAGAAGAAAGGCAAGTGGAAAAAAATCTAAGCAGATACCATGAAGGAAACAATGATTCCTTCCTTTTTTATAAGCTGTAATGTTTGGTGTGTTTCACATTCTCTCATCAGGTTCTTTTTATTTCCTATTGCTGGAAAACTTTTGACCCTTGATAAAAAGTATAAGCACTGAACAGTTTTTGAGCACCATTTTTACTTTTAAAATTTTTGACTAGGTAAGTGATAAGGTACTGATAAGGTCACTGTAGATTAGCTGACTGTCAAAATTTATCCAAAGGACTCCTGAACGTGAACACACTAGTGAACCCTTCTTCATTATCATTAGGATTATTACCAGTGTTTTCAGTGGGAAATATACTGTATTTCCCACACTTGTATAATTGTACCTACTTTCTCTTGCAAGAGGCTGAAGGATTCTTTTATGGTGTTGCACACATACTTTTAAAATCAAGTGAGCTGATACATTTGAAATAGTTTAGGAGTTCTCTCATATCTAGACTACAGTTACCAGGAGAGCATTGTTTTATATAGCTTAGTAATACTAAGAATTAACTTCATGTGGTTGGGAGAGAGAGAAATATTTGATATACAAAACATTTATATTTCTCCTTTGCTTGTTGCTTTGCCTCTCTGGAAATGCTCTTGCCAAATAACAGGATGAGTTTCTTTCTGAGTCTCTGTAAAGTTTTGCTAGAAGAGATAAACTTCCTGCTAGTCTTCTGTCATGAGTACACATATACTTGGCACGCTTGGAAGACTGTCATCACAGTAAATAGAGACTTGGGAAGAAGTGTGTGGGGTGCTGGGGAAATGATGAGCTGGTATAAGAAGGAAAATAATGTAGATAACTTATATATAAAATAAAAAATGAATTCTGTGAGTCTTATTATCTTTTAAAGACAGTACTGTGTATTCCAAAGGCAATAATAGAATCTAGATAGAAAGAAAAAAAATTGAGATCATTGCTGTATGCATTACATTTTGTGAATATCTTTGTAATAGAAAGACGAGAATGATCAAAACGTTATTGTGTTAGAATAATAGATTTCTGACTCATGCACAAGACATTTTTTGTCTGTGGCCATGTTACATATGTGAGGATAGAGCTGAACTGAGAATTTAATTTATCACTATTTGTAAGACTTTAAAATGATGAATGTCAGATTTCAAGACATCTATGGGGAAACTGTTATTTAAAGGCAATATTTCACAATCAGAAAGCAAAGATTGGGTATTATTAGTGTTGTTATTTCAGAGAAATAGTTTTGTAAGATGATATGAAATGACCTGTAGAGTTTTTGCTGTTGCAGCTTTTTTTGTACCTACCCAATGAATAATGGCAATGTGACCAAAGAACAGCTGATATAAAAGACATGTCAATGAGTCTCAGATACTGCTAATTCCCTAGGGAAATGCATGTGTTTATAATTCCAGATAGTTTTGTGTCAGTCAAACTGGATATCAGAAATCTAATTATGAAAACCAGAAAATCTCAATAACTGTGCATAGACCAGGGTATTTTAAGCAATGAAAATGAAGTAAGTATCAGAAAACTATGAAATATCTGATCTTGAAGACCATGATGAAAGACAGTGCAAAATATTTTCAAAATCTAAAATGAAAAAAAAAATTTTTCAAAAAAATAAAGTTTTAAAACTCTGCCACCTACACAGAAATTTAAAACCCGATGTGAACATCAGTTTAGAGTAAAAATCTGTGTAGTGAAGAGGTGGTTATGATAGATTCTTGCCTCTTTATTCCAGACTTCCAGATGAGAACTATTGTATACAGAGAAAATTAATGCAGCCTAGCATATCTCTTTTTATTCCTTATAGCATAGCCCCTGTCCTATTAAGTGCCCATATATTTTCCATTAGGAACTGCAGGTTAGCAGAACAATTTTTTTTTTTTGCCATTGTCCAATAACTTTGCTTAACATATGACACAGTTATTCCTGTTTTCTTTTCTAGACAATTTTGAATTTAAAAACTTTTTTTTTGCTATCTTTAAGTATTGTGCCAAACAGTTACACTAAGACACATTTTAATCATTACCTTTAAAGTGTTTAGCCATTATTTTTTTTTTGATTTTCTGTAACCCATCTGTACTAAGTCCTGTGGATTTTATTACCCTTTTCCACCTTAAAGAGCAACAATATGCTTAGTCGGTATTTTCTCTATTGTCCAGTATATAGTTGCCATTATATGTATACATTTAGAAAACACATGGCACATCAATTACAGTGTTTTCCAATACAGATTGAAATTCCATCAACTGTGGCCAATAATAATATTGCACTGGCTCAGATCCAAAGAATTCCATGTTTTGACTTGTGTATCTCAGTGCTAGTTTAGCATCATATATCCCAAAGGAATTTCTGTCTTCTCATTTCCCCTCCCTTCCTTTCCTTCTCATCCCCTCTTCTCCTTCACTGAAGATGCAGGATATAAAATCCTAGTAATATTGTGTAGAATCCACTGAAATACAATTGTGATACTGGTCATTTTCTTCAGAGGAGTTTTATTAATCAGGAAAATTAATGTTTCATGAGACATTGGTATTTGTATTTTTTTTTATTTCCAAAACTTCCAATGTTGTTGTTTATTTTTCTTATTTGCTTGAGTTTTACCAGAACTTTTAAGATGTAGTAAAATATAAAAGCACAAGTAAAGGTCTGGGAAGTTTCTTAAGCCAAGTTCCTGTGTTCCAGTCTGAGCAGGAGAGTCTTAGCAGGGAAATTAATCTCCTGCAAGACAGTGTTGACGTAAGTCTCCGCTCAGTTTGTGTGTGCATGTAAACAGGGAAAGTAAGAGAGAATAAAATAATTTTATAAATATTCTTACTTAGGAGAGGTAAACCGGAAAGCCAGGACTTGAAGGCCTGCACAACTGTTTTCACAGAGCTTTACCACATGTGCTACAATAATCTAGTGACATTTGCCAGCTTTTCTCTCTGCATTCTTAATGAGTCACAATTCTCTTCAGTATTGTCTAGTTTTTCAAGCTTGGAGAAGTCAGTAGGTTAAGTTTTAGAGTGGGTTTTGCTGACGTCAACACGAAGAACCAAATTAAGACTGTCCTACACTGCTCAGAGTGCAGTAAGCTTAATGCAAACCTGGTGTGGCAGCTGGGTAAAAAAACATTCAGCCTGATCCTTGACAGTATCTATATGAAGAATGTGGGCAACTATAATTTAGCTCTTAAACCATTACACAAACGCTGGTCTAACAGGTAGTATTATATATTAAGCATGACATGCTTGTGATAAAGACTACCTTTTGTATAGCAGGCAATCACAGCATCTCCTCTAGCATTTAACCTGTTTCCGGGAACATCAGACATCCGGACAATTTTATTAACTTGATATAGACAGTTAGATTTGGAGACCCTGCATGGAGATTAGAAACTGGTAAAAGGCATGCTGAGAGACTTATCTCTCTCATTATAATGAAAAGGCTATGGAAGCTATTCTGTCTTGCATAGAGCCTTGGAGGACACTATTGCTGAAGTGATAGTGATAGTGATAGTGTAGATAGATTTCACATAATTCCCTCCAGTTTCTTATGCATCAAGTTTGAATCCTTGCACTGTATACAGCCTTTATGGATTAAATTTAATCCAGCATCCAGCAATCTTCAATATTTCAATAAAAATCTTGTGAGGAGTTGGACAACATACATTGACTTCCTACTGTAAAAGGTTTCTTCTTCATGCTTTAGTTAATGATTTAATTACTTTACAAATTTCCAAAACAGTGAGCTGGTACAAGATATTGTACTGAAAAGTAAAATAACCTTCCTGTCATAAATCCTGCCTTAGATTTTTATATTTCAGACCTCTAAGAAGAGGAGAATGTAGAAGTATGAAGTCTTTTTTTTTTAATCTACTTAATTAGTGCAGAAAATAAATGGATGCATGAAACTTAGCTCTCCACTTGTTCTCTTATTGCTCATGGACAATAGGGGAAAGCCTCTGACCCCTTGCTTTACTATGGAAGCAAGACAGAAATTATGGCATTTAATGGATGAAAGCTTTAAGTGTCACACTTTGTTGCCAGAATTAAGGACCAAAGTTCAAAGTTTGGATGAATGGCAAATAAGTGAAAAATTGAAAAGCCTAAATGGTACAGTTGATTGGTAAATGGTTTCATGCACACAAATATCTCAAAGTAAATGGCAGGTTCAGTTAGAAGCTGATAGTAGCAGTTGGCTACCAAAGGATTTTAGAACGATGAGGTTGGATGCTGTATTTAGGGACTATTTACTCTATTTTCTCCTCCAAGACAAGGCTAATAATTTCTAAAGTGTGTTTATATAGTCTTTTAAAAAATCTACCCTTAGAAACCTACTCCTTGTGATTCCAAGAACAGATTCCCTCAGCAATTAATGTGTTTATTACTTTCCATTGATAAGTATTCTTTTCACTGTTCAATCTTTATTACCACAACTTGCAGCCCTATAAGCTATTTTGCAGTTTATTATTTCTTGCCTACAGGAGTAAGTAAAATAATCTGTTTCCATAAATTACACAGCTATATTTATAATCTGTAATATTTTTAATTAGGTTTCCTTTTCTTTAGGCTGGATTAAGTGTGACTTTCTGCCTTTACTCATATGAGATATTTTCTAGATTTCTGTTTCATCAAGGTTTAGTCCTATATGTGTCAGCTGAATTGTGTTGCCTCAAAACAAGAAGCAGTGCCTCAGGTGAGCCCTAGGAATACAGAGAATGAGAGGTTGCTCTTCTGGACAATACTTCTTTTTGAAATGCTACCTACCCAATGGGCCAGCAATTATTCCCATTCGTGTGTAGAAGTTGGTATTTTTTACATACTTTTTTTTCCCTGAACATTTGTCAAAGGTAGTTTGTCAAAGGCATTCAGAAAAGCTTACTGGCTTAATATTTTCCTGGAATAAGAATATCACCTATCTCCATCCAAGCCATTGAAGAAAACATCGAATAGTGCTGGCCTTCAGACAGCAAGATGCTTAGATAAATTATCTGTACACTTTGACAGAACTACTACTCTTACAGTATGGTTTACCTGTTATTTGTCTCACCAATATTTCAGCATTTTCATAAAGGTAATTTCTTTTTCCCATATGTGGTTGATCATGCATTTGTAATTTCTTTATCTTCCCTTTCTTTTGGTCCTCCCACCTATCTATCTTTCTACAGAGGTAGAAGAGCTCTTAACCCCAACCAGCAACACCTACACATATCTTCGTAGCCAGTAGATATTTTAGCTAGAAAGTAGAAAATATCAACTGTCTGACACATACAGATTACTGGTTCTTAAATTTACCTTTAAATTGCCCACAGCTTTGAAATTAAACTAGGAAAAATAATTACATTTCTAGACTTCTGGCAAAGAGCTACAGATCACTAAGAAATATGTGGCATTAAAACAAGCAGAATAAAATGGTTTTAGTTCTACCTCATATGTAGTCTTTTGTCTTGAGACATAGTATTAAATATCAAATTACTTAACTATCTTACTTAACTATTAGCTATAAACCTTGAAGTCTGGGAAACTCGGGTTCTGAGAGTGTTAAATCACTACAGGCTTTTGGTTCAAAAAGTCTTCGTTCACACTAACATATGCATGGGAGATGAAATAAAATAGGTTGCATTACATAGAATGACCAGTGGTCATTGGCTGCAATGGGCAAACAATAACAACAAGAATTGGAAAATAAATTGAGAAAAACAAATTCAGGTGTTTTCTGCTTGAGTTTCATCCAATGTTGGCAAATTAAATAAGATATCTCTAGGGCATCACTTAAATAGGCTTTTACCATTCTAATTATTTCTAAAAGGATTAGTCTGAAGTAAGAAATATGATGAAGCTTACCTATAGAGGACTTTTAAAAATTACTATAATGCTATCAAGCAAAAGACTTCCTCATTATAATTCAAATGCACCTCTTCAGTGCATTCTGTGTATAAGGTACAGGTATAGCCTACAATTGACTAATGGACTCTAATACTGCAATCTGCAAAAAGTTACATGCTGGTGAATTTTATTCATGTGATTTTTCCACTGAACTCAGGCTTCAGGCCTGAGTTGAGTTGATCTATCATATCTTTCTATAATGCCCTCTGTTGAAGAGTTTGTGTGAATACTTATTTAATATGTAGACTTGATTTCTGAATATTATAAAGAAGAAGTCAGTGGGTAGTTGTTGTGTCGAATAGAACAGATGGTCAAAAATGGCTCTTTGGAAGATGAAAACTAATGCAATTTCAAGTAAAGTTCTGAAGTTCTGTTACTATTTCCTATTGACTTTTTCGTTCCTTGTCCTTATTTTTTTTTTTGACAGCTCAAAAATTCATTGTAGTCAAAGTAATTGCACTGCAGGAATTTCAGCTCTCCCAAATGATACTTTTTACAGTGCCATACTTGAATGGAAGTCTCATGAACAATAATGTGCATTGGACTACGCCCAGAAAAATATACTTTTAAGATGTGTTCTAGTTTCAAGACCAATAAAACTGCTAGATAAAAGGTTGGGGAGTTCAGTGGAAACACATATTTGGTATAGCTTTCGCTGAGAATTTGGAGATTTTTTTTTTCTTTCTTGTAACTTTCAGAATTTTACCCTGAGCTACAGATAATTCCTCTAAATAACAGCACTATAACAATATATGCCTGTAATGTGAAACAGAAAGGAAAAGGGAAGTATCTTTGTGATTTTCAGCTTTCTGTATTATGAGTGAGTGAGCACACTTCAAAAAGCAGCAAATTATTTTGAAATGCTGAAAACCCAGAGCAAGAAAACTCCATGAAGGAAATTGTAAACTGTGGCAGGCAAGAACAAGTAAGATCATGACTACAGAAGATCTTTAAAAATATGACAACACTTTGCATACTGTTGAAGAAAGATCTTCAGATCCTTCAAGATCTTGGATAAAACTAGTTGTAATCTGATAAAGATAATTGTTTTCCTGATGCAGATGTATTTCTCTCTACTTCTCAAAGAAATAGAAATGAATACTGGGGGAATATGAAACTGAACTGACACCAAATAACTGGTGATGACAGTCTGATAATCTTCCCTTTAGATAGTTACTCCACTGTCGTGTCAAGGAAATAGTTTTATAAAGTATGGGGATCACTTGCAGGATTCTTTTAGGCTAACCAAACTTGACACCATCACTTTGTTGTATAAGCAGTATATATTAGCTCTAGGAAGAGATTTTGCTTGTTCCAATAGAAAACACTAAACTGCTAGGTTTTCCTTTGTGAAAATACATATTAATGCAATATTTAGCATCTCTCTGTTTGTTATATAGCATTATTTTGTGAAAATATAATTAATCTAATAATAATTTGTGCATAATATAATGGAAACTTTCATGGTCATGTACAGCCTGACACATCCCAATGTTCCTTATCTGGCCTTTTCTGTACTCTTACACTGTCCCTCAAACTTAATTTGATGATGCCAGTGTTATTCACTTAACTGTGTAAAGCTACTCCTCCTCTCCCTCCAACCACTAATGCAATTGGAGAAGAATCCCAACCATCCTGATCCTACTTGTCCAAAATCAGGAACTCCACACACACAGTGCTTTGCAAGAAGCTGTAAAGGAGCTCCAGTGCTGGGACATAGGGAAGAAACTCGGCAGGACCTTTCCACCCTCAGCAGGAAGGGGGCACACGGTTCCAGAGTGTGCAGCTGCACACAGTGATGGCTTGCTGCTGGTTTGCTGCTGCTCTGGCTGAGTTCCATGTTTCCCGTCAAGACCTGTGCCAGCACAGCTTTGTAATGGGCCCTTTGACGTGCCCGGGAAACTGTGTCTCACCTGAACCCCTCATGACTCCTAGTTCACTGAGAGCCATGGTCAGCCGCTTCTGCTTTATTGCTTTGTTTACAGCCTGTGTTCGCTGCGGCTGAATTCTTCCTGATTTATGTCAGCGTGATGTCAGAGCAAGCTTTTCAGTTTGGATCTCTCTTGAAATCTTATCTTGCAAACAGTAACTGTTTGCTACTGTCACTATCTGAACTTGGTCATTTTTGTTTTCCTCACTGATGTAGCATTGGTTTGTTTCATGTAGTTGTGGTCCTACCAGCTGCAAACACCATATTCTGCTCCAGCCAATTCTAGGTTATTAGGTTATGTATGCTAAAAATTATGAGCAGTGCTTTAATTTGCGTAGTTATATCCACACATCATCCTTAGTGAATAAAAGCCAGATTGTAAAATAATTACAATCTCTTGAAGTAGAGCCAGCCTCACAGACCAGATCCATCCGTCTTCATTAATTTGTACACAGTTTTTTTACCAGAACAAATTTTCTGAAGGTACTCGCATGGGAATGCTGAAACAGCTGCACAACTTTTATTTTGAAGAAAAAAAGTTGAGCCTCGGAACAGTGTGTTTTAGAGAGAGAGAGAGAGAGAGAGAGAGAGTGACTCTGCATTTAGGACTTCGACCAGTATGTGTAAGAAGTACTATCATGGCTGGAATAATCTAACATATTTTTACCTGGGTAGCACTTGGCAAAGCTCCCCCTTTTTCTTGCACAGTTGAAAGGAATCCAGTACAATTCTGTGCTTCAATCAACTTAACTCCAGTTTTGCGCAGCCTGCTTGGTTTGGTAGTGCACGGCTGTGCCTTGCTTATGTGGCCTCTATGGCCCTTTTCTGCTCCACTGTCAGAAAGAGGGAGGGAGGCTTCCCCCAGGACCAAAATACCATTCTGTGTGCTCTCTGCAGCACAGTAGCTAAGAACAAGTTTCCTGATTACTCACTGGGTTTTTTTGGAGTTATTTGCTGGAAGAAGTCTTTTTCCCCACTTTAAATGGATGATTGTGTTACAATCAAGAAAAAGCATCTCCAAAGACCAATCTTTAGGTAAGTGATGCTATTATTACTTTGAACTGAAAATGTTATGAACTTTAGTCCCTACGTCCTATTTGTTAACTTTAAGTTCGTATGCAAATGCACAAAAAATTGTTGAAGATGAAGAGTTTAATATTGCATAGTCTAGTAACATATTAGGTGATTTTGATTCTCAGAATATATTTTTTTTCCACTTGTACTGAGACTTTGTAGAAGTTATTTTTCTTCTCCTCTCTGTCATCTGCATTCTCCAAAGTTTTGTGTGGGATTGTCTTTATTATGAAAGAGAAGCAGAGTAGCTTTTGAAAACTTTTTTGTGTGTGTTCTATTTTCCTACGGCTCTAAAGTATCACAGTGTATTCTGGAATTGTAAAACTTTAAAAGTGGAACATGGTTCTTGGTTGGTTTATGTCTGGATGGTAGAGTTTTAATACTTGAAACGCTACATCTTTCAGAATAAAGTAGCTTGCTTGCTGGGACGTGCAGAAAAGTGCTTAAAGTATAATTAATCTGTAAGTTACTTCTGATAGGAGGGTTCAAGTTTAAAGAGTAATAAGTTGGAATTTTAGTGAGATGGTTCTTCACAGCATCCTACGTGTATTAATTTGCTCTATGAAACATATTTCTGATTATTTTATATTTTGAAGTAAATTGTAAAATTCTTTTACAGATCAGGATTAGATCAAATTTACTCGTGCTTTCTACCTTGAAAGACCCCTTTCTTTCCTTTGTCAAGTCCTAGCTTCAGACCAAGCCACCTTGAGTGGGAAATAATGTTTCTCAAACTACTATGAATAAGGACACAGTGGCTGTAAGATTAAATAAACCCCCAATAGTTCACACTTCTGTTTATGGCTGGTGACATCTTTGACAAAACCCCAACTCTTACTGGGTGAGATTAGCAGGACATTGTAACACAGTGTTGATATACAAATAAATATAAGATTATAAATGGTCCCAGAGCAAATACAAGATTGTTATTTATTGGATCACCACTACCGATGTCATATATTATGGAAGTGCAGTAAGAGTTGGTATTGCAGCTCCAGAGTAAGTTCAGTCAGGTAGTTGTGCCAGGATTATGTCCTACTAATGTTACATGTGGAGAAATCTTTCAGTAGTGTTACAGTTACAGTGCAGAAAGAGAATCTGGACATTAGAAGGTTACTATGTAAGAGAAATGACTTAACTCTTAACCTTAAATTTGAATGTCCTGTGTGTATTTGCTATGCAATTTATATAGTAAATTAAATTAAACATTTTGTACTTTAATAAAGAGGAGCTAAAACTTTTTTCACAGAAAGCTTATAACTGGCAGTTAAGAGACATTGGATATTTTCCTCAAGGGATATCTTTTTTTTTTTTTTTTAAATTTAGTCGTTTAATTGAATATATTTCTTTTTAAACATCAATAACTATTTTCAGGGATCTGTGATAATTATCCCAAAAGCTATAATTAAAAAAAAAAAAAATCTTTGAAATGCACGTTCTTCACAGTCTTTTGGGGCTATTAAAATTGCAGGTGAATAAATGCATATTTCCTGATGTGTTTGGTAATCTGCTGTAGAAATCTGCTGTAGCTGTTGTAGTACTGGATAGTCTGCAAGAGCTTTCTTAACAGATGTTTTCCTAAATTGTCTTGTGGGAGTGAACTTAACTCAATGAAATACAAGAAGTTTCAACATTTCTTACCAAATCCATTCCTGCAAATCAGTTCTAAATACAGAACGGCAACTAAATACTGCTGGCATGCTTAATCCAGAGCAAGAAAACCCCTAATATGGAAAGCCCCCAAAGAGTCCATGGCTCTACAGTGACTCTTCTGGCAAAAGATCTCTGTAATACTACAGTAAATGCTTAAGAAACGTTTCCAAGGTCGCGACCAGCATAATATTTTAGGCAGCTCAAACAGAAAGACAATCTCTCTATGTCATAAAGATTGTATCGTACAGTAAATACAGATGCTATCCTACTGAATTAAAGAGCTCGGGTTTTTTAATGTGTGTTCATTTTCCTTATGACTTCTATTTCTCTGTTTCTAGAGGAATAAAAATATTTCTCTAGTGAAAAAGTGTTCTTATGCAAGAATTATGAAGACTTAGCCTCAGTCCTTTTAATCCTGTTATTTTCTGTCCATGTAGGTGAAATGGTTTTACTGGGCACAAATCTTATGTCGAGGTAACTGAGTCAGCAGTCTATCAAACATTTTTCTTGAAAAGAAAAAAGAAAATATAAAATTACCAAAGTTTTTTATATATTTATATTTACCCATGTTTTGACTATAGCCAACACTAATTATAGTTACTCTTAAAACCCCGGTCTTGGGAACTATGTTAGAACTTAGTAAGTACCTATGAGTATCTTTCTACTTAGCCAAGTTACATTTACAGTAGATCTGTACTTTTACTTGAGTTGCCCTACCAGTAATGTAAAAATTAGGTTAAATATCTATCCTAAATAATTCTTTCAATATTACTAATACTCTACAGAAGAGTAGGATAGGTATTATGTTTCAAGATGGAAAACTCAATAACAAGAAGATATTTCTGACTTATTTACATTTTTTTTTTTTAAACTCTGAATTCATGAAGAAATAAAAATTTAAAAAAAAAGGTGGGAACCAAGTGTAATTTTGGTACTTGCTACCCAGTAATGCTTGGAAATAACTAAAAAATTCATTCAGAAATATAACTGTGTAAAGAAAAAGCCGAGCTTACGAATCACATTTTACTGATTACTAAAGCACATCAATTTGGATAAAATTTTTTAATTGCATCAGAAATGACTGCCAAGTACTTAGAGATTCCTGCATTCATTAATATCAAAAGAAGAGTCTGCTATATGCAAAGATATATTTCAACAGAACTTGTAGCTTGGATATTCACCGGCTATTTTAAAGCTAACATAAATTGCTGAGGACATTCCAAATTTTTATTAAGAACAGCATCTTGAGCGTATTTGCTATGACTAGAGATGGTGAAATTAATTCAAACAATAAATAAATCAGCTTTATCAAAGAAAGCAGTGGGAGCTGCATAGCTCCTACATTTAAAATTGAACTGAATAAAACCATCCAAAATATGCTTTAAAGAACAAGTCCTTCTCTGCCAACTGCTTAGATTGGATGACATAATAGGTGTTTTAGTTTCAAATTTCTATGAATTCTGTTAACATAAGAATCTACACAGTGATTAATCAAAGGTTATACTGAAGCTAACATTTTTCTGCACTCTGCTTCAGTCTTTAGGGAATGGGTTGGGTTGTATGATTTTGGTCTTCCTGGTCTTGTCTGTGAATGGAAGCAAAAGGATCCAAGTGTCAGAAGACAAGTTGTTCTTTGAGTATCTCTGCCTTGGTAGGATCCAAGAAAGCCTGGAATTAGGTCAAGAAACCCGTGGGCTTTGAGATTTCCAGATCAATGACAGCTGGATAATAACAAAGAATTTGTCTTTGCTGTATGTCTTTGATTTAAGGCTCTTAGTGTGTTTAAAAAATATTAATGCATTACCTTCAAAATACCTCTCCTTTGTTCTGCCCATTTTCTGTGGTTTCATGCAATTTTGCATCAAGGGTTTTCCCTTAGAGCAGTAGGAACAGGAAAATAAGGGGTTATGGTGCTGAAATCTGGAGAAAGAATAAAGGTGAAAAGCATTAGTTTTCCTGCTCCTCCAGGAGCTCTGTTGTTATCTTCTCTATGGTGTCTGCATAAGAGAAGAGGTTATTGTATTGTTGCTGTTGTTCCAGTATCTTTGTTAAGAAATGTATCTTAATGAACATGTATCAATATTGTATTAACACAAGTAATTTGGCTGGATCTCTCTGTAACTTTGAGTTCTCCTTTACTAAGAAAATGATCCAGACCAGTCCTTTGGTCTCTTGCTTCTAGTCCTTTAAAATATATATAGCTGATTAATTATTTTATTTGATACTAAGATCAGGTCTAAAACCTAAATGCCATTGCTTACTGTAATCCACTGGCATGGCCCACTATTCCAGCATGATAATTTCACCACCATAGAGCTATTATATAGTGTACAGTATATTGTAAAAGTTTACAAAGACCTAATTTCCAGAAAATGTTTATACTACTGTAATTTGTGGTAAAGAATAATCCATATCAATAACTTTTGAGTTTTAATAATAAATAGAGTAAATAATAATAAAATATAGAAACAGCATATTCTGCGACTTCTAGATCTTATAAGTTTTTGGCAGAGACTCTTTTCCTCTTTAAAAAATATACTGATAAATATTTTCTAGCAAAAAATAACCATCAGTGTAATACCCTTACATAGCTTTTCCTTTCTTTTCTTACTTTTTTTTTCCTCTCCTGAATGCTCAATATATTCAGCAGTTTTAACAAGTACAAGAGATACATCCTTGTACTATGCCAATGCCTTATTTTTTTTTCCCTATTTGTGAGTTCTATCTTACCGTCTTTATCCTCTGGCTTCAATGTAACATATACTGAACAGGAATATTTGTTTTTTGCATAGGTATAGAATCTGTTGACACCTTTTCAATTTGTCTGTAGAAAAGGTACCAAATCATAATAACATATGAAGAGGAAGCAACTTACTCAGTAAACAAGAAAAAAATTATATGCCTGTGGGCAGCCTGGGAAGTAGCAGATTTTAGCTGCTTAGAAGTTTGGGTTTTTTTAAAAAAAGGATGTTTTCTCCCTTTATTTGTAGAGGCCTTCAAGTGTCTCCAAATTATTATCATCTTTATAAATTATGTAGGGAATAAGCAGATATGTAGGGAATTTTGAGGTGTTTATGTTGAATTGCACACTGCAATTACACTGCATATACATTATATTTAATTTTTGCTAGTGATAACTTAATTGTAAATTAATGTAGCATATTAATTTAATGAATGACAATTTATTCCTGTGGTGTAGGAGGAAGGTGGGCAAGGAAGAGACGATGCAGTTGTCCTTTGCTTCTTGCTCTAGGAAGAGGCTGGAATATAAAAACACAGTGTCACAAGAAGACCCTGAGATCAGTCTGTTTCTTGATTGCCCCTTGCCCTAATGGCAAAGTTTGCTGCAACTTCTGCAAAGCTACACATAGTTCATAGTCATGACCATCCTGTTAGTGAGGTTGCTAAAGGAATTTTCTGCCTATGTGCTTCCTTCTACTTCTTCCTCTGTGGTTTTAATGGCTTATACTGATGGGTAAATGCCCCAAAATATTACATAGTTTTGCTGATTTAAACAATCAATATTTTTTTTAAAATGGCAGTACCTTAGAAGAGCTGACTTATAGATGCCATTGAGAAAGAGGTTGGTGTAAAAAAGCAACAATAAAAAATTGGACTTTAGGAGGAGAACTGAGAGGACAGGAGCATGTGCTCCTACCCTGATGAGAAGCTATGAAAAGGGAATTTGATCAAAACAATAAGGGAAGACAATTTTGAGAAGTATCCAGAACGTTATGAAGCATGTGAAAAGTTCTTAGAAATTCAGACTAATAAAATACACTGGTTTTGACAACTATGACACTTCTAGAAGATAGTGGAAAGAAAGATAAAATGTAAAGGAATATAAAAAAAATGGACAGCAGGTGGTATTTTGTTAATTAAGAAGGCAGGAGAGACAGTAGGGGGAAAAACAGGAAGAATCCAGTTTTCAGGCAGATGATACACGTTTATTCAATAGATAGATTGAAAGGAGGCAGAACCAAGCATGTTAGAAATGCAAAAGAAAAGGAAATGTCTTACAGTTGCTTTTGTAACTTAAAACTGTTCAGATATGTTTGAACAGCCTTGCATATGTTAGTATTCAATGCATTAATCATACCAGAAGAAAGTGAATAAATACATTTTAGAAATTTTAGCAAGAACAACCTGAATTAAATGAATTGGTACTGTGTTATAGCATAGCATGGTTTATGACAGAGGTAGCCTGGCCATAACCAGATTGAGATGGGAAATGAGAAGAATGTTTATATCCATGCCGGTAATGCTAGATTACTAGATCCCCCACCCGTGATGGGGGAAATCCTTACTGGTTTTAAGAACAGACTTATGAAAAGGACCATTTGTTCTGGGCCTTTCAATAGCTGAAAACAAAAGGTTTTGATGGACAAGAATGATTGCTTTTTTTTTTTTTTGTAGATTTTGGTCTACTAAACTTCCTGACTTAAGACAGTTCATTAATGAGGGCATGTTTGTTTATTTAGGTGAAATGCATTTTGTTTTATATGGGAACAGACCATAAGAAAAACAATATTGTCTATGTATCTTAAGCCTTTTCTGACAACTTTCCCTTTCCTTTGTTCCTACTTAATCAAGAACTTCTTTAACACCGACTTGTTTAGCACTAACTTTCATTGTAGCCATCTGAAGAGGAAACGTTAAAGTGAGAATTGATGTGCATTCAGAGATCAATAGTATCATCCACAAGGATTATTTTAGTTTAATTCCATAAGGAATAAAAGTGTCATTTGCATGGTTTGGAAGGACAATCTCAGGAAAGTCAGGTTATGCCTCAACTGGGAGCACAAGGAGGCAGTTTTTCAGATAGTAGCAGATGAGCAGCAGCAGATGATGTGTAGCTAGTTGCTTTTCAGAAGAGTTAGGAAGGAAAGAGTGTAACTTCTCCTGTTCCTGAAGAAGCAGGAGTGATGAGCAGTAACTGCACAGCTGTTACCTGGCTTTGTGGTAGTACTGCTTCAAAAGTAGAGAGCAATGAAGAAGGTACCAGAGAAATTTCAAAAGCACACAGTGACTCTCTTGGACATCCTAGAAAGCAAGAAGGTCAATAGACAGCAAAGAAACTGAATTCGAAATCTGAGGCTGAATGAATTTTTTCCCTGGTGAGGAAATTTTTTTTTCTTCTACCTTTCTCTGAAAAGTCAAGAATGAAAGTATATTTTATTCTGGAGTGTAGTTAAATTATTCTGGAGGCAGATTGAAGAAGTAAATAGGAGAATGAGAACAGAGTATGTCAGGAAGACATGACATTTAAAAGATTTCTTTTTTTTTTTTTTTTCCTGTCGTAGACTTAGTATTTCAGTACATTCTGTATTTATTATATTTTGGCTCACCCTTAAGGGCCTATTGGATAATGTAATTTCAAATAGTTTTCCAAACCAAGGGAGAACAGTAAGAAACAATCCAAAAAAATATTCTCTTTATTACTGGATACTATGGGAATCTCAACTTCTGAAATGTTTAATTTTCCATTAAACAAGCTTACACTTACAAGCATTCATTTTAATTCTTCAAAATTTCTCCTTTTATGTACATTTGAATGCACATAATAGAAAAAAGTGATAGAAACTGTCGACCCACGTAAGAATAATAATTATATGATTTACTTTTCAAATTAATCTGAAGGTGAAAACAGGAATTGGCAAGACATTAAAAAGAATTTATATTTTAAATATTTCAAACTTTCTGACATGACTGTGCTTCCTTATGAGACAATAATGACAAAATCATGAAGAAACAGCAAAACCAAAATAAGGACTGAGAAATAGTTTTCATAAAATTTTGAAGCTATTATACCAAATTATTTTCTGAGTTATCCACTCAAGAATGATTTTAAAGTTGTTTTAAAAATGTGAATTTGGGTCACCTTTATAGACAACTGTGTAGGCTGCATTGGCATAAACTTGTGATTTTCTGAACTCAGCTACTAGCGTGCAAAAATGAATTTGTTGGTATGTTCTCTGATAAGAACTTAGTTGACCATTGCAACACTACATTTAAATTGGTACCACTTGACTTTATATTCTTTTTTGGCAATCTGTTTTTATTCAGACAGTGGAAACCTGAAATTCAGCAGGAAAGAGGGGTGAATACAAAGGGCTTCATGAATAATACAGGATCATCTAGAAATAATTACTTGACTAATACAAGCAGTTCAGTTATGTTACCCTTAATTAACATCTTAACTAGTATACATAAATTTGTAGTTACATGTTAATAAAATCCTGGCTTTTCATTTATGTATTGTGGTCTCAGGGTAAAATTAGCCTATCCAATGTAAAACTAACCAGACAAATGTAGATTTTCTTCTTGTATCAAACATAACTCACTTTCATCTTCCCTGTATGTCTCTGCAAGGCATTATGTTGTGTTGGGGAGACTTATGAAAATTTTTATTTTTAACAAGATATGTGCATGGAAATTTAGAAAAAGAAATATTTTCCATTCCTTCATCCTTAAGCTTTGAAATTATGACTATAATACTAGGAGACATAAGTCAGGAATGTTTGATGAGCAAGCAAAGAAATTGAAAATTGTGGAAATATGATTTATTGATGAAATATTTGTAAAAATTTTATCCATAGTAAATTACTCTAAGAAGTGCATTCTGAGCATGGATATTTCTAAATCATTATGCTATTATAAAAAAGCATGCCCTCAATTTATTAATCTTGAATATTATGCTTTACCATAATAAGAGTAAATCCAACATTGTCTATTACTAGTTTTTTTACTGTTACTATTTAGTAAGATCGGTCCAGACTGAGACCCTTTTATGCTAAGTGGTGTACTGATAGAGACTGTTAGTGCACTTTGATAATAGATTAATAAAAAGGGAAAAATATTAGTAATGTCATCAGAAGGTGAAGATAACTCAGGGGGATGGCTATGGATGGATGTTCAGTGAGTTAAGGAGAGGGAAAGTCAGGCATGTAGCTGATGCTGAAAGTGAAGATCAGTTTATATTTACAAACTGAGGAGGAGTCAAGCCTTGCTGGCTTTGGGGTGATAACTGCATACTGGTAGTGGGAGGGGAAGAGACCTGGGTTTTGGGAAAGGCTGAAGAAATAGCTGGTGATTTTGAGTTGGAAGGGACATAGAAAAGGGGACAAGTGAAACGATGGGGCATGGAGTAAGCAAGTTAGGGTACGTTTACATTGTGAATTAAGTCTGAAAAATCTCATCCCCTTACCTCCACAAACCTTGCAATGGAGACATGGTTTCTCCAGTGCTGTGTGTGCCCATTGCTGCCTTGGGAGCCACTGAGGTGCCCCACAAGCTTGCACCAATGCAGGGCTTGGGATGACTGGATGATAACTTCTGCGACTGTCAAAAAGGTTTTGAGCATTGCTGCTTCCATTCCAAGGTCTCTCCCTGCTACCTCAAATTTCTGTACTTCATCTATACCTTTTTTCCAAGTCAGAAGTTTCTTTATAATTCATAATCTTTAATGTGGCTGATGGTTATTTTCCTCTTTAATGTAAACAGTTTTGTGAAAGCACCCTTTCAGAGAGATTTGTGTATCCCATCCTCACACATTATTTACACTCATACTTCTATTCTAGCAGCTGCTGTTATCTGGCCCTTTTGCTCTAGATGGACGCTCAGAGCTGCAGATGAAGAGTCAGATTTTTAAATAAAGGATATCAGCATCAGAATTGAACTTGTTGTTGATTGTGGTGAATATGTAAATATATACACTCATACAAAACTGAGTGACTTTAGTGGCAGAGGAATACTTAGAAGCTGGATAGGAGTTTTTGGAGTTGAGAAAGGGAGGATGATGAGAAACTTTACAGAAATAATGTGAAGAAAAAAAAAAATAAGTCAAAAAAGGAAAAGAGGAAAATAAAGAAGTTAAAGCAAAATTAAAAGAGGAAGAGAATGAGTAACAGACTGAGTAATGTGGAAATGTAAAGATAAGCAGGTGGTGAGCTGACAAAGAAATTAATGAGAATATGGCCATTTGCAGTTTTACATGCTTACTTATCCCTTAATACGCTAAAACATAAATTGTGGTAATTACTTCATGTTGTCTGTAGGTAGACTACAGATAGTGACACCAGTGAAGTATATTAAATATTTAACGTTGGCCTGATGGTCTTCTTGGGACACTGCTGTTGTGCTGTTTTGTACTATTCCCAAGCAAACTTTTACAAGGTTAATGATGAATTCAATAAACATTACAAGAGCAGTTGTTGAGTCATTTTCCAACTGGCATGAGTGAGCTTTGTTGTATTTCTCATTGTTAGAAATGCCTGACTATTTAAGGTACTTTAAGGGATCAGAAAAATCCACTCATGAAGCAGATTCTGCTGGGGTTGTGGGTTTTTTCAGTTTACAAAAATTAAGTAAAGCAATTTACTGATCATCAGAAATACAGCTTTCATCCAGACCTTCGTCTGGTATTTGAAATGTTGCCCAACACAGAGAAATTAAGTCTAGTTCTGAACTTAGGTGGCAATTAGAGACATGATTTAGTGGGACTTGGTAGTGTTAGGTTTACAGTTAGACTCGATGATCTTAAAGGTCTTTTCCAACCTAAATGATTATTTGATTCTTTGATTCTATTCTTGTGTATGGCCATTCTGCCTGTTGAAGCTCAAAGGTTTCCAGTCCAGGTTCAGACCTTAAAGAGTGTTGCTCTTGCCATGTCATGGTGATTGTTATAGCCTTTATGGGTAAATGGTTGCATTTTTTCAGAAAATTAGTTTGATTTCGTGGTGGCATCAACGGTGAAGCAGTTTGTGCTGAGCTGATCTCCCTTAAATTATTAACTCCTTAACTCTAGAAAATCTAGCTTTCACCACCAGAATAACAGGTCCTGTTAACATCTCATCTGCAAACTAGTAATGTTTTCTTGCAGCTTTGGAGAGACACAGACTAGAACTTTTGTTTTATGTAAAACAGGTAAAATGCATTGGTGTAGAACTAATGTATTGCACTAACCTTCTCTATTGATAATGGTCAATTACAAGTAATTGTTTAAACATTGTTGTGAACTGAATTAATAGCTTAATGCTGGAGAAAGTATTTCAGCACTATAACATGTTTCACAGAAATTAAAATGAAATTAATATTGTAACTGAATAACCGTTATGTTGTTTTTAAATAATTAACAATATTTTGCTGTTCTTTTGAATAGAAACAAATTACTGAGTTCCTATAAGAGTGCATATAGATTTTAAACAATTTTCAGCAAGACTGATCTAGCCAGAATGATTACCCCTTCAGGGCCTAAATTAAAATGTACTGTTGTGTTACCAGGTCTCCCTTTTTACATTCCATCCTCTTGGAATGTGAAAAACAGGTTTAATGATTCTATTACCTGATGTAAAACCAGACTATGTAAAGGTTTTCTTAGGAATCCTGAGGTCTGTGCCTTGGCACAGTCTAAACTCCATTCTGCTCCCGACTGCTTCCACATCCTGACTCAGCTTCTCTGCATATTCTCCCAATATCTGTGCACTACAATGAGACATGCTGTAAAAACATGCCCTGTTTGAAAAGTTAATTTCCTAAGTTTATGGAGGAATAGCTTCTCATCAACTTCTCAGTAAGAACTTTTTCAAAGTTCACCTCTCTGGCTTTCAGTCATCTCTTTGCCTGAGAAAACTAATCCAGTTCTTTTATAACCTACACTGGGCACACGGCAGCTCTGGATGTATGCACAGATGAGAGGCTGGAGAGCAGCACCACGAAAAGGGACTTGGGGGTCCCAGTCAATGGCAAGTTGAGCATTAGTCAGCAGTGCCCTGGCAGTCAGGAGGGCCAACCATGTCCTGAGTGGCATCAGGCAAAGCATCACCAGCCGGTTGAGAGAGTGGATTGTCCCACTCTGCTCTGAGGCTGCCAAACCTTGAATATTGTGGCAGTTTTGGGCACCACAATATAGGAAAGATATAAAGCTGTTAGAGGGTGTCCAAAGGAGGGCAACAAAGATGGTGAAGGGCCTTGAGGAGAAGCCATATGAGGAGAGGCTGAGGTCACTTGGTCTGTTCAACCTGAAGAAGAGAAGACTGAGGGGACACCTCACTGCAGTTACAACTTCCTCGTGAGGGGAAGAGGAGGGACAGGCACTGATCTCTTCTCTGTGATGACCAGAGACAAGACCTGAGGGAATGGCCTAAAGTTGTGTCAGGGGAGGTTTAGGTTGGATATTAGAAAAAGGTTCTTCACCCAGAGGGTGGTTGGGCACTGGAACAGGTTCTCCATGGAAGTGGTCACAGCACCAAGCCTGACAGAGTTCAAAAGGTGTTCGGACAATGCTTTCAGGCATATGGAGTGATTTTTGGAGTTGTCCTGTGCAGAATCAGGAGTTAGACATGATGATCCTTGTGGGTCCCTTCCAACTCAGGTTATTCTATGATTCCATTCTATGAATTTTGTCCTCCAGGTGGTGTTTCTTAAATTTCTAGGGTTTATTATTGTTTTCCATTTCAGTCTGGTATATCCACATCTTTGTTCAAACTGTGATTCCTCAAATAGATGGATTATTCCAGCCACAAATTATTTAGGGCCTAGTTGTAGGAAAAATATCTTATTGTGTACAGAAATTTCTTTAAAATCACCTTACCAAGACTTGCATTTTTGTCTTATCGTCCATCCATACTCATGTTATCATTTTCAATATAGTTTCCACATTGCTTTCTGCATTGCTGCTGCTTTATCAATTGTCTCCATCTTCTTTCTATAAAATTTTTCAATTATATATATTAGATGTTATATTGTGTAGTAAGGTGCATTACTCCAAATGAAATATTTACCTAACCTCCTAGGTGCTTGCAGCTTTATCCATTCTGGTGACTTCCACAATATCTTACCACTGAGCTTTATTTCTTTATATAAGAGAATATGTGAGCTGGTGTCCTATGGTACATAGTTTGAAAAGTGTTCCTTCTTTAGCAGTGAAACATTGTTAATTATTTATTCAACCAGACATATCCTCATCTTAGGTAATTCCATCAAAGTTGTATTTACTTTCTTTCTTTATGAGAGTGTCTCATTAGGACAGCATGAAAGAATTTATTAAAGTCAATATATTACATAAGCACTTCCTCCTTACACATTAGACCACTTAGTTAAGCAAAGAAGAAAATAAAAGCCTTTAGACATGATTTGCTTTGGACAAATTCATTTTGGCTGTATTTGATTATTTTTAAACATGTATGCTCTTATGAACGTATTTATTAACTATGAGATTTGTTTATTTCAGTGAATCTCAAGTAAATCGACAGATATATTTCCCAGGTTCTTCTTTACCTCCTCAAAGATAGGTACTATGTGCCTTTCCTCAGCCCTCTAACAAACATTCTCTATTAGTTTGTGAAGCTCTAACTAATGACTGAGAGCAAGATTCAGTTAGTTCCTTAAGCATATAACAGTGAATTTCATCAGGCTTTACCTATGTAAGTCCATGCTGGTTTCATTCATTTTATGCCTCAGCCTCTTTGATTTAATTCCCATTCATATTGTATTTCTTCTGCTCCTTCCTTTTTCCTTCCTTTTCCTGTACCTGTAACTTCCAAAGATTTCAACATTTTAAGTAGATTTTTTTTGCACTTTCCTGTCATATTTTTATTATTGTGCATAAAACTAAAATATTGGCCTCTTATCCCTCTCCTTCTGTGAATATTTCTACTTCTTGAAACAATTGTCCTTCCTATATACTTTATGTGCTCTGCCTTATTATTTCACCAAAAAAAACTCAGAGCTCTTGTCTCATTATCTTTCTGTGCTTTTGGCATTTTCTGTACTTCCTCATCTTGGTAATATTCTGTTAATTTGCTTCATTTGGTCTCTGTGGTAGTCATTTAATAAAGCTACATCTTCCCAAAGGCTCTGTATATTTCCAGTCATTTTGCCTGACGCCATTTGTCTGCATATTTATTTATCTCTTCTGGGACTTTAGTAGGACTTAGAACGCTTGCTGTGCTGCTGATTGCTTCATGGCTCTGAGGATTGTGTCTGGCAGTGCCATCAGTGACCAAGGGTGAACAGCAGCAAGCGAGAATTGATCACGTGCCTCGGGCAGAAGAACATTTTTTGACGTCTTGCACTGACTCCTCCTAGCAGAAGAGTGAGGTGTGAATTTTCTCACCAGCAGGAAACACCTCTCTTAATAGAAGATCTGGGATCTTGGTGGATAGAGGACTTGCAGTGAAACCAGAACACTGTCTGACGTGTGAGTAGGCAGTGGCTGGTCTTATGTGGCTGCTGATCTAAGTGCAGTCTTCACTAGTTAGCTAATTTCCTCACTCCATGCTTCATATTCATCTTGTTTATGAAGCCCATTGTTCCAGGAAATTTCATGTTCAAAACATGCTCTCCTGCTGCTTTCCTGAACTATGGAGGGACTTCCTTGGCAGACATTTCCCAGATTGAGTGGTACATCTGTGCAGCTTTCTTTGGCAGGAATACAGAGTCTGGTTATCAACATCAGGGTGGATGTCCCCTGTGTCAAGATGATTTTATGGGCCAAGACTCACCAGATGCAGACTGAAGAGGAGATAGTGGTGTTGTCCTCGTTTTACTTTCCACCCACTGTGATTTTTCTCCTCTGTAGCATCTGAAATAGCAATGGAAAGACCTGCCTCTGTTATTATTATCAATAGATGAATTTAGCGGGCCAATTCAGTTTATCTCCAAGCTTCATTAGATTACTGCTACACAGCCATATTCATATGACCTGAAGACTGTAGTGGTGCCTAGCCATACCTTATAGCACACGTTGCAAATTAGTATGTATTAAAGCTCACCTACCGGGTGGAGAAAGTAGATCAGGGCTGCAGTACTGAGTGTAAGCAAAAGGGTAGAGCCAGGTCTCTAGTCAAAAGACTGGGAAGACTACATGGGGGTTACTGTGTCTTTGCTGTTGAGAATCATCTCCCAGAGGAAGCCCAGTAGCAGTAACTTCTTCATTATAGTGCAGTCAAATAAATTAGTTTAAATAATTGTCAAAGGAGGTTGAAATTAGTGTTTGACTTGGCACTGGAACAACTGCTCACATGGGCAATAAAGCCATGAGTTACCACCTCTCATTTAATGATGGAATGTGACTCCAGCTCAGCTTAGCATGGGCTAACACACCAGATGCAAATTTGTATCTATTGTGCTAGCAAAGAAGCTGTGCATAAATTCAAAAATGAAAGCAAAATTAATTAACCATGCTGAAGATTCTCTAGAGAGGTGTCTTATGAAATTAAGTGAAATACAAACCAGTAGACAGACAGTGTGGATTACATACATTAAATTTCTTCATGTTTAGATGTTTAAAAGCACACCTGCTGTTCTACAAGTGTTCGTTTAAAATAAGAAGGGGGGAGGTGTTCATATATAAAACTCTCCTTATTTTATATAGTGAATATTCATAGAATATAGAGTGACTGGATTAATTGGATTGCTATCATCACTGTCCCAAGATGTGTGGGTCCTGAACAGATCCATTAACGTGGTATTTTGTAGGCTGCAGCACAGATGTTTGAAACTTCCAAGTGAAGTGGCCTTCTGAGATTGTCAAGTATGCACTTATAGAAACTTGCAAACTGGTTTGTAAAAGGGATTGATTTCATTAGAGCCATATTTTTTCCTGATTATCCTTTGATGGTGTTTCTCTAGTTAAGTAAAAATGTGGTCCTGCAAATAATTGTGTCCATTAGTAGTCACTGTAAGTCTAAGGAAATCAAGGAAACTGCAGATAAGAAAACACTGTACTTGACACTTAGGGTTTCACAGTACCAGTTAATACATGGTAAATAAATATTTTATCCAACGCCGATTTGGTTTCAACACAGAGTTATTTTTACTTCAATTCTCCTACTAATGGAAAAGAAAACATTAAATACCTGCAGTACATGGAGTGATGATAACATAGCATTTACATAAAAAAGGGTCATATTTGTGAGAAGTTAGAAGGTAAAGAAAATGTCAGCAACCTGAATGTATTCATAAATTTTTCTCTTTAAAAGAGCATACAGTCAAAAGTTTGAGTAAGCATGGGATATACAATGGCTGTTGATTCAGTTTGCAAGATAACATTCCTTTAATGCTAATAGTTTAATTTTAAAACTCTATCACATAGCTCTACAGAAGCTTTAGTTCAACTGCTGAGACAGATGCTACATATCTCTCAAGACTGATGCTGTTCTTTGTGAAGATCAATTGAGAAATAGTACACTATTGTTAATGTTGCCTTATCATATACATTGTTGCAGTGCTTCAATATCAGATGATATATTGCAGAAGGAATCTGAATATTACAGTTTCACAGTATGCAATAATTTAAAAAAATGAGAAATGGCTTTAGGAATTTTTCACTGCTCCAAGAGCAAAAATCAATTCTTTCAGATCCTCTTTTATGTAGAAATTTACAAGTGAACAAAACAGGCAAATGACAGTTAGAAATGGTTAAATGATTGTATATTAATTTATTTATAAATAAATACAGCTTTGGTTTAATTTATGCAATAATGGGTTTTACAAATAAAAAGGGATTACTCTATTTACCTATCATGCTAATAGAATACCTATAGTTACTCAGAAAAAATCTCTGCTTTGAATCCAGTAACATTTATTAGATAATTTTTTTTAGGGAGAAAAAAGGTAAAATGATCAGTGATAAAGATTCTACTATACTTTTTGTAAATTATTTTAATGTGTGAATTATTTTAATATGTAATTCTTTTCTTTGTATAGACAGCTCTGGTATTCTTTCCTCTGATTTAAGCTTGATTTATCCACTTCTGTAACCTTGCTAGATTGAAATACAAGTATTTTTAAGTTTTTGCCCCTTACTTAGACATTGTAATCTCTGTACTAGGAACTCTTTAAACAGGCTCTATTTATATATGTTTATGCATATATAAGTCCAGAAATTTTACTATAAGGCCTTGGTTCCCTTATATTCATGGCTTTTCTCTCCAGTAGTATAGCCAGTTTTCAAAATCTTCCTTGAATTATGAACATCTGGTTGGACTGTGGTGTTCCAATGCTGGTCTCACCAGGACCAAACACAGAGGTGTATCACTTCCACATCTACTTAAGATTCTCTTGTTATATGTCCAAAACTGTACTTTACTTCTTTTAAGTACAATGTTCAGATGACTCATGTTTGTCTGGTATCCTTCATGATACTTCTGCAAGATTACATGTGTATATGTATCTTTATCTGTTTATTTGAAAGCTTAAAAAAAAAAAAAGATTTATTACATTTATTCACTCAAACAAAATGACTCAGTTCAAACGATTTGACCTAATTTAAATTACCTAATCATTGAATCAGAAGGTATTCTGGGCTTGGCCTCATAGTATGTTCTTTTTGTATTTTCCCACTTAAATTCAGTATCTACTAGGGTAGAAACAAATTCCAGCTTATGGCTCCCATGCTAATGTCTCAGTCACTGGGTTAAATAACTATTTTCTAACTTAGGTCAGTGATTGTTTCACTACTCAACAAAGGAGTGACTGAAGATTCACTCCGTGATTATATTATGGCATGACAATTAGGATACTTCCATAAGGTATTAGAGGCCCCTTCCATATATCAGACAGAGGGAGGATTTGAACAACTGCAGACTTTAATGATCAAGTGTGGTTTAAACTGCATTGATTGTTCTAAGTACTTTATGAAATCTTCTGTCATTTCGATTATGTGAATTTTCTATCAGATTTTAGTAATTAAAATTGCAATTAAAAATAATTTATTAATTATAAGCAGATACTTATCAACAAATAATTCCTACTGAGCATGGTTTTAATAACACCAAGGTAGTGGGTTTGATTTCCATGTGGGCCATTCACTTAAGAGATGGACTCAATGATCCTTGTGGGGTCCCTTCCAACTCAGAATATTCTGTGATTCTGTGACTTTATTATCCAGCCTTCTAACACCATGTGACAATCAACACCAATTTGTAAAACACACAGTGATTTTGGACTCCCTTATGTAGTTTCTTGATGCCTACCCTGGTACTCTCCAAAGGATCTAGTTTTTTTGCAATACTCATCACATTTGCAAGGCAACAGAGAGATTTTACACTTCAAACCACATGGATCCTGCCTCTCTGAAGTTCCCTGCAAGCGACATTCTTAATTTCCTGCTTACAGGAATCCTTCTGTCTGGACTTCAGCTCTTGAAGTGGGACACCTCAAAACTCCATAAGGTTTCACCACAAAGACCATGAAAGATATATTTATTTCTCCTATTGCTCAGTCTGTTACTGATCTGGTTCCCTCAGAAAAGAATTTTCAGGAGGAGGTATAGCAGATGTCAGTATATTTGTCAGCACCAGCTGAACCAGCCATCTTTTATCCTAGATGATTAAAAATCCTTCCAAAAATCTTATGAGAAAAGTTGCTTGACATCTATGTGGAAGCTCTCCAGGAAAATCCTTACAGTGTTGGATGTATTGCGCACAGCTGTGCCTAGATGGATAGCTTTACCCACCGGTGAAGAATTCTTTCTTGGATGTGGTAAAATTCTGTTCACAAGGAAAGAGATTCTTTACCACCAATCTCCAAGAGGGCAGCTTGTCGTTAGTGTTGGCCTTCATGTGAGTAGCTCTTTATTTGTCCTCTGCTGGACTTTCTGGTAGAAGAAGCAGTGAGCAAAAATTCTAAACAAGAAGTAGTTTTAATTTCTTCCATATGTAAAAGTCCAAATGTAATTGTTCTGTAAACTCCAACACATAATTCCCAGACACCCTTCACAGATTAATTTCATGAGGACCTGAGGGAGTTTCAAGTCCTTTAATAATGATGCTCAGCTTGTGAACAGAACATCACTGAAGACACTTTGTGGGGATTCAGTAGACTGTCACATCCATTGCAACACGTGTCAGGCATTCTTCAGCATTTGAGAGAGTTCTTTGAGGACTGCAGTTTTACTGCAGAAAAAATATGAACCTTTACAATTTAAAGATTCCAGTGTAATGGTAAGGATATTAAAAGTCAGATCTTCCTCATTAAGTGGCAGTCGGGAACACAATATCACAAATATTAATTAGGCTCTGCATTTGTCCTTGCAAGAGAGATGCTTCAGTCCCTTAATCATCTTGTGACCCTTCACTGGACTCGTGGAGCAGTTTTACTCCATTGGTGTGGAAATTCCAAGCACCTACTCAGCTTAGTGACACAGGCACCAATTCCTGTGGACTATATTCCAGTATGTCAGCTATAGATATTAGCTATTCATATCAATGATATGAATCCATATGAAATGCTTCTGACAAAGTAATAAAAAGCTCTTACAAGGACTACCATTCTACCACTTTCAGAACAATGTTTTGAAAATCCAGAATGTTCCAGTATTGCCAAACCTGAAATCTGACCAGACAGACCCAAATTGCATCAAGAAATAGCATGTGTGCAACATAATGTCCGAATAGCAACATGTTTTGTTTGACATACATTTTTAGAAAGTATGCAAACAATGTTTCATGGTAAATAAAACTGTCTTTGATCCCAAATTTCTCTCTGACATCATGAAGCAGATTATTGCAGCTTCAAAAATATAGATTTAATTTTTTACCTCTAGCTAGATAAACCTGCTGTCAACTGTAGGAAGAGGGATTTGTGGTTTTGTTTGTTTATTTATTTTTAATTTGTTCAATGTTCAAGATGTGAATTAAGGCTAGGCAAAATTGTGACAGTCTTTTCTCCAAAGTGGTCATTAAACTTGCATTTTTAGCAACAAGAGGTTTGCCTCCTTGAAATCTTATAACAGAGGTCTATTTTGTGTAATTTAAAGTTTGTCAGTGAAGTTTTGATATTTAAGACTTTAATTTAAAAGTGTTCCTAATTTGAGCAGAAACCAACAAAATCTTAGATATTGGAAAGTAAAGTTGCCTTTTAGGATAAGAAAAAGTTATAAATCTGCAAGATAAAAGTTAAAAGCCATTGTTAGGAATTCATATATCAGGCTTAGAAATGTGCACTTTATTTTGTGTAAAATGCACTTACTAATTTTTAGGAGTTCTTTCCATTTTCTGCTTTGAGAATATTTGGCTTATTTCAGACATTTTGGTACTATGTTTCTACTGAACTGTGTGAATATGAGATTTTCAAAGGTGCAGAGGAAAAGTGTTCCTTAAGGATTTTGAAAATGTTTCTTTAAAATTGTTTGTAGAACAATGAATTTCAAGAAAAATTGAAAAATGTTTCAGTATCTAATACTGGCATCAGATACAAGATGTGAGGAGGAAGAAAATGTTCATAGGTATAGCACTCTTCGTAGATATTTGATTATAAACATGTGGATAGCCATAAGGTAGGACATTATCAAGGTATAGAAGTGGTACCCTGTTGACCATGAGTGAAAAGAATGAACCTACAGAAAATGAAACGTAGATCAGTAGCTATGTTCATATAAAGGAGTTACTTGCTGAGCCCTCATCTGATCCCGGAGACCTCTAGGATTATCTCTGTTAGAGTCATATACTCTAGGAACAGCAGAGGAAGCTGACAGGTGATTTCTGTGAGGACCTTCTGGCTATTGAATATATTTCACATTTCCTTCCAAAATAAACCTCTACTGCCTACCCTTCAGTAACTCCTACAGAAATTTGTGTCCTTGGCAGTAAATAAATGTGGGAAATGTAGCTTTACAAAGAAACTATAAAGACATTGAGAACTTGAAAGACATTCTGAACTTTCAAGTTCAGAACTTGAAATTTATATACATATATATATTATGGAGAATCATAGATTATTTTTATCACTGCATTTTAATTTAAAATGTGTCAAGTCATAATTAAAATAAGTAATCTCTCTCTGGAGTTACATATAGAATTGGCTAGGAATGTCTGTAGTCTTTATTTTCAGAGCTTTTGTTCTTTTTAATACCTCTCAACACAAATAAATAACCTTCCTTTTTATTGCCCTTTTGGAGATCGGCATCTCAAAACACTTTAGTTTTTTAAGCTGGAGTCTCAGTATGGAAATCTTTGACAGTATCTGACCTTGGGTAAAGTGATTTTTTGAAAGGGTAAGTGAAAATGTAAATGTATAAAAATAGTTTCTTATATGCAAAGTAGTGTAAATTTTTCCTGGAAAATTTTTTATCCATGAGTTTTAAATGCTGCATAGATATAAGTAAGGTGCTTCTTTTTCAATATTTATGAAACATTATGCAAAGTACAGTAATTTCTGGTGTGATAAACTGATTGAAGTGGACAGGGAAACTTTGTCTCATTTAAAGAATATACAAGCTATTGTTTCTATTCTGCTTTAGAGATGAGATGCTCTGTCTCCTAATCAAAATATTCAGCAATAAAAATTTAGCAAGCTGGAAACCGTTTACAGAAACAAGCCACTAATGTGAATATGAGCTGGAATAGCACAGGAAAACAAGTAGTAATAAAATAGTGTTTCAAGGGAAATGAAAAATATCTTAACTTTAAACAAATTTATATCCTTTGAATGCCATTTCTTGAATGGGAAGTCATAATCTGCTAACATAATGGTGCCCCATCTGCAGGCTTAATAGGAGCCAAATACTGTGGCTGTGCTGTGTTCAGTGCTAATGCAGCTCACTGCTAGGTGGGGGGGAGTGAGTATTTCAGAAGGAGAATAAACTATTACATGCAGACAGGCCTCTGGGCAATAATACAATTCAAGTGGGAAATAAAGACAATAAAGATATAAATGTAGTAGAAGTAATAGAAATTGCAAAATGCAGCTGGGTGAAAGCTTCCTGAAACTTTGCACTTTGGTTATAAAGACCTGTTTCCTTCATTTGTAACCTGGGCAAACTAGGCTAGATGGTTTTCCCAGGCTAATACTTTTTTTTTTTTTAAGTATTTTCTCTTATTTTAGGCAGAAAAGTAAAGCTATTTCTAAAGCTAGGCAAAATTTTGTTTTCCATGTGAACCAAATCCTGGTGATTTTACTGTAAAGTGGTTCTCAGGTTCCCTGGTACTTGAAATGTGACAGAGAGATCATTTTGTCATCTGCTTGTATCTTTTACTGGCTTCATGAAGTTTTATCTCAAATTTATCTCAAATTTTTGTTCTAATAGACTGGGTTTTTAGCTTGCTAGCGTTGTTAAGCACAGTCCCCAGGGGGATTCTGTCCAACACAGAGAGGGACTCTGTCTTCACAGCTCCTCTGTGCCAGCTGGTTTGGGTTTGGAATTCCAAAGCAGCTATGCTAGGGGACTTTCCAAGATAGTCACATTGTTCTCCAGGGTGCTTTTGTTAGCGATTTGTCTATGAGATTCCTGGTTCCTGCAGACCTGAAGCTCAGGGCAAAAATTCAACATTGTCAAAAGAATTAGAGCTACACCTGCTGCAAAAAGCTGAGAAAGAATCTGCTTGGTAAAGCAAATCAAAAGTCCTCATATATTCTGGGCTTTATTTACGTGCATATGAAAAAAAAAAATAAAGAGAAAAACATCTTAATTTTGATGTCAGCACAATTTCAGCATGTATTCAGATTGCTTTCTTCCTGACAGCTCCATGTACAATATAGTACAGTTAGTCCAGAAAGCAGAAAGTTGAAATGCTGGCCCATTTTTTGAGCCAAGTTTTTCTCTTTTGATACCTTACAACTGAAGTCCTGCCATGCATGGCTTTCATAAAACAGTAGTTATCTATTTATTTTTGCTGCAGAAGCAAACATTCCTCCTTTTTCTTTTTTTCCCCTAAAACCTTTGTAGAAATAGAACAAAGTGAAACATAAACCAGTGCTATTAAATATTTCCACAATCTGTTCTGCTCATGCCAAAAAGGTATTAAAAATTTGCTGTTAAAGAGAAGCAAAAAAAGAACATAAAATATACCCAGAGGCTTCTGCTAAACAATGAAAATATCATGCATTCTCAGGGAGTATATGAATCAGAAAAATGAGAAGAAATACTTGATTCTGCTTTTAGTATTAGTTTTAGTTATGCTTCTCTCTGTATGAGTTCATAAAGTTCTTTCTTCTTTCTCAGTAGTTACTGCAAGGAAAACCTCTAAAGTCTGTTTCACTATGCAAACCCAGTACTGTCTTCAAGGGAACAAGAGTGCACAAACAGTGTCTTTGCTTGGCAAAGTCACTATCCTACCCCCACCTCACTTGGTAATTTTTGGTATGATGTGACCATCTGAGTTTTCTCAGATGAGAAGGTTTATAGCATGCAGGGAGCCAAAAGCTCATGGGAAAATTCCTTTTGTAACCTTTTCTCTGTTATTTTTCTTGACTGTTAGTCTTCCATTCTCATCTGTGTAAAATGCGTCTGCCATAATATATAAACTCTTAATTATTTAGTTGCTGTGAAAGTAGAGTACAATTATTCATAAAATTGATTCAGTACAGTTTCTGTTTAATGAAAAAGGGGAACTTGGATTTCTTTAAAAAAATCTAATAGAGAAGGAATATGTTCTTACGACATTTTAGCCTTGTAGTCTGGGAATTAATTTCTGTCTGACACAGAACTCGTGATCAGCCCGCAGTTTGTTTAGATCATATTACTTTTTGATATCTATATAAAATATTTAATTTTCCTTCCTTCCAATGAAGTATTCTTAAACCACATTCTATAAAAAGGGTTTGATTGACTGATGTATCTAATTCTGTGAAACTGCATATTTTAGAGAAATCACAAAGCTTTTGAAGCCTTGTCTGTTCTTCACCATCTTTATATTTTGTTTATTGTTCAGATTTTAGTGTGCCCAGGGTCCCTTGGGATTTTGATATATTCTGAAAAAGGAGAGAAAAACATTCATTTTGTGCATTCAAAGTAGCACTTCAGTACAATTATAGTTTCATTTAAAGCTGCTGATTGCTCAGTACTCAAAAAATAGTGAATGAACAGGTGTGGAGTGTGGGCTTTGTTATCTCTAAGTCTTACCGTGTCTGGACTAAGGTTGTGACCTAAGAATTGATTATCCTAAAAACATGCCTGAAACTCTCTTCTTTACTTCTTATTCTGCATTAAACATGGATGTTCATGTTTAGTTGTTGGTTTGTTATTGAGGTTTTCAAGTGTCGATTGTGTCTTCAGATACGCTTTTAGAAATAATATCATTCACAGCATTATGAACAACATTATTATAAACAATTTTAAAAGTAGATATTTTTTGACTTAATGCTTTCTGAAGATTTTAATTCCACTACCTTTCTTCTTTTTATGTTTAAGCTAATATTTGCTCATGAAGGGTGCAAGATTGCAAATAGTTCATATAACATTACCAAGTTGCCTCTAGTGCTATGCAACCCTCTTCAAAGAAGTGTGGGCAAGAACTCTGTTTGATCATTAGTGCATGCACAGGTAAGAAAACAGCTCCATGGGAAACTGTACTAAGTAATGATTTTCCATGCTGGGCCTGTCAGCAGTTTTGAAATTTTCCCAGAATAGACGAGAAAGGTACAAAATGGATAAAGAAGCAGATTTACTTGTAGATTTGCCCGTACTTCAAAACACCCTCTCCTCCTGCCACTGGGTTAAGATGGTTCATATACTAAAAAAGACTTCTTATAGGAAAATTTGTACTACAGCCTCCTTCTGCTGTTTCTTACATAATTTATATAAACTTCGCTGTAAGTATCCCTTTGATCACATTGATTTTAATCAGCTTTATGTCCATATTTTAAGCCTTCTTGCTCTGCTTAAAGTTTTCTAGGTTCTGTTAATATTAGGGTTTTTTTTCCTTAAAATATATCTATTTACCAATTTCTCTTTTGCCACAACTTTTTCAATCTACTATATTTCTTAGTATATACCTTTTATTTTTGTGGCAGAAATGTCTTAGTAGCTAGTCTAAGCTACAGCATACACAGAGACAGTCCTGCATGTGAGCACGTCTCAGGACTCTAATGTTTAGTTAAACCATCTTTATACAAATATAGGTACGGAAAAGAAACATGTCAAGAGTAGCATTAAAAACATTCACTGGCAAGTTTTCCTCTTCTGAGATCACAAAGATTACTCAGCTAAGGCACTGTTTTCTCATTCTGACGTTAGGTATGACCTTGTGCAAAGGCCTTTTCAAAGTGTTGTGTTTCCTTTCAAGATACAGTTTCTGACTGTATCTAAACTTGTTGGCATCTCCTCTCTGAGTCCTTGTGTAAAGAAGAACTGAACAAAAAAACTACAGTAATTTGGACCTGTTTCTGGAAGTAAGCAGGCTTCTGAGAATATATACAAGCTTGCTGTAATGGGTAAATGTGAAAATGATGAGGTATCAAACTGGGTGGCCCATAAACCAGAAACACCTCCCAATTTCTTAGTGTATTGTTTTGTTGTCATACAAATTTGGAAGGTACATAATTCCCCAAAAGAAAACAACTATTTGGTCGCAGCATTCATGGGACCTTCGTTGTACACACACACGCACACGCACGCACGCAGACACACACACTGAGGATGCCAAGTGAGCTTCTTACCTGTGAGTGAGCTTCTTTCCTGTGATGTAAATAGGGATCATGCTGTGCTTAGAAAAACACAGCCTGTCTGTGTGCTGTTATAGGAATAACTTTGGTAAGAAACAGCCCATTTTATTTATGTTATTCCACTGAGACTGGAATAACACCTTGCGGTGCTATTAAGAGTAAAGTCTCAGGCTACACCTACACTACACTGAGGTCTTCTTGGCTTTTGTTTCCTTCCTCTCCCGGTCACAGCAGGATGCAGCAGTAGCCAAGAGGTGAGTCAGTCTAGGCAGGTGAGCTGGGAAAGCTCCATTCCATTTTTTGTTTACCTGGGTTGTGAAGAGTGCTTTCATTTCCTTCAGGTTGCTGAAGTGACTCACCTTGTGTCCGCCCTACCAGGTCCCTTCCAAAGAAACTGAAGGGACCATGTGGATGACGAGAGAATATAGTATGGTCGCTGCACTGAATGTCACTCATTTTACCCTCATTTGGTGAAATCTGAAATTAAATCTGTTAGAAAGGATAAAGAGCAGTTCTATGTAAAACAATTGTGCAAATGTTGGCCCTGATATACCAGATTAATCATTATAGTCAATAATTTACATAGATGCACTGTATTTTTAATAGTAAAGGCTAGGAAATTATCTCAAGGATTGGTCCCTGTAGATAAGCTTTATCAGTTCTGCATCACTAATTTAACTCCCCTTGTGTATTTACTCATGCCGAGAACTCTGAAATGCCAATTTGCAATGAAATTAGGGTCAGAAGTAGGCCTATTACCATTTAAATTCTACTTTCACCCCTAAATGACGGGCTAAGTTTATGTTGTCCTGTGCAGAGAGGTGTACAGCAAAAGAAATCTGGAAGATGACTGCACATTTCTTGGCCATTCAGGCTATACATGACCCTGTAGTGGCTGTATCACAGAACTGTTGTTCACAGTATAGCCTGTTCCCCCTGGTTTCATTCCTGCATGTTTTTTTTAGCTGAAGCAAGTTTGCATAGTGTATTGGAAATATAAACAGAGCTGTAAAAGCCACAAGGCTTTCTTAACTACAGAGCCATCAAACCTTCTGCTTCACAAATAAGTATCATGTTTTCCTTGGATTTATTAGCACTTTCTCACTATTACTTTTTCCACCAGTAATACTATTTTAATATGTCAGAGTTAATTACAACAGTTTTAAAAGGTAGAAAAATCACTGTATTGCAACAACACTCTACCTCCTAATTGTCCTCAGAATGTAAAGTTCTTTCTTATTAAATAACTTTTTTCCTTTTAAGGAATATATATTCCTGTTATGTGATTTGTTTTTTCTGTAATCCTGTTTCATGATAGTTGCTGAACACTGCTTTAAATATTTTGCCAGCTCAGATTTGTTTCTCAAACAAACAGGAGGTTTTTATAACTCACCCTGAATCAACTACCTAATTTTGGAAAGCAAAACGTTTCCATGTTACAAAGATTAGCCAGTAAATGAATATTAACTTTTGTTTCTTTGTGACATAAATAACAGGCAGAATGACTTTGCTCCAGGCATTTTTTTTTCTCATTTAGGGCATACAAGATAAGCTTGTTTCTTGAAAGTAAACTCAAAGACTTAAATTGGGAAAGTAAGTATCTGCAAAGGCATATCAATAAATTGTGCAGCTTGTTAAAACATTCTGAATTGGGATAATCATGATATTTAATGGCCTATTAGTATGTAGCACACCCCAGCTCACTACAGCTGACTTCGAGTTGCTGCTCTGTGCACAGTTACACCTGTGCATTCTCGCTGACGTCAGTCAGGTTTATATGGAAGTTAAGCAAGATCAGTAATTGGAACTAAACATGAAATGTTCTGTTCGTAAAGAAAACAATGTGTGCAGAAAGGAATGAGTATCAAGAGGGTTTTAAAAGTTTTGGCGTATTATTAAGAGGAAATATTTAACAGGAGGGTTAAACTTTAAGCTAAAAACATTTTCTCATTGGCTTTATTAGAAATATCTCTTTAGATTTGAAATGAGAAAAAGACACCTATAGACCAACTGTAGTCACCATGACAACTTAAATTCACAAAACACATAATAGTATTATTTGGCAGCATAGTTAGCTTACAAGCTAATACATCAAATCAGCAGAACATGGGCTATCCCACTTCACCTAAAATAAATTTTTTTTCTATCTAAATACAGCAACAAGCTGTAGAGCACAACAGACATGATCTCAGTCTCTGCCCGATGTATTGAATGATTTTTTTGAATTTCATTTGAATAACTAAAACCTTTTCATTTGAAGACAGGTCTTTTTTTTGGGATCTATGATTGTCTGCAGGGGGGAGTTATATATTTCTTCACAGAATTATGGAAAACAGAAATGGCAGTGACCTTCCAGTGTCAAGTCATGCAAGCCTATCTTTTGCCAATACAAAAATATTCCCCTACACTGATTGTTATTGTCTAGTCTAGTTTTAAGAGTTTAAAGCTATGTAGATTCCATTGTTTCCCCTGGGAGCCCAGTTTGTTTCACTGCCAGGAAGCTTTTCTGATACTCAGCCTCAATTTTTCCATGTTTAATTTCAGGCTATTAATATGAGAGTCTCATACTGAATAGCCATTCTACTTTTTGTTTATGATCTTAAAATATTTGCAGATGCTGTGAGTCTAGTCATATGTGAACCAATCTATATTTAATTATTTTTAACTTTCCTCTTCAACTGAGTATTTAAAGCTCCCAGTTAATGCTCTCTTTGAGCAATTTCTACTTTCCATGGCTTTGCTTTCTTATAGGAAAACTTTATTCCATTTTTTCTTATACCAAAGTAACATGAGAAGTAATGCTTCTCTTTTGTTTCCAAGATGTAGTTAAATATCTCCAAATTATAAGATTCTTTTTAATTACATGCTAGCATGAATATTTGGTCTCCTGAAGTCTATCTTAATAGTGCTTATTTTCATCTCTTTTTCCCCTTGAAATGCATATTGGAATATATTCTCTCACATTTTTCCTAGCCTCCAGTGCTATGAAATTATTTTCATAGTGGTGTTTTCTGTGCATTTGCAATACTTTCTAAATCCTCTTTGTTCTCACCTGACTTGAAATCTGAAAATTCCATTAATGTCATTCCCTTATTAAATAATAAGTAAAAAAAAAAGTTCTAGTCCTGGATATTAGCAAAAATGCAACATCTCATCCTGATGTTTCTCTGTGTATGGTTTTCATGCCAATTTTCAATCCCAAAACTACCTCCTATGTGAGCCAATTTGAATTACATTTCCAGGTATTCCAGTGTCTAAATCTTTTTGGAAATCTGGAGATATAATTTATACTCTACTTAATTAATCTACTTGTTTTAGTATTCCTTCAAGAAGGCACTTGAGATTACTTGGTTCAGTCCTTATAAAAAGGAAAAGGTAAATTGTTCATGTTTCCATAATTCCCCAGGTAATCAGTATGTTATTCTCTTAATGCATTTTCTGCATTACTAGGGACATACAAGTTTAAATGACTTGTTGATAGCCACCAGCATTACAATTTACTTCCTTCAGCAATAACATTTACTTTTCACAGTCTCCAGTTGCTATTAGGTATGTATATTGTCAGTATACTGGCAAGCTTTTGGAGTTTCTGGTTTTGGTGGGGTTTTTTTCTGTTTCCTACATAGGCATATTTGGAGCCCTCATTGGTACCTATGAAACTCTTTCCTATGTAAATCTGTTCATGATGATTATTGTGTTTAACAAGAGAGAAAATCTAAACACCTTGCTTTCTGGAAGTGCTTATATTGGAGTGACTTCAATAATCAGCCAAGCTTAGAGGTAGTTATAGACTTAAGGGAATATTTGGATATATCTGTTTGTATCCTGGCATTTATAGTAATCAGTTAATTTAAGACCATGCCTTTCCCAGCTACATTTGAACCACCCCAATGCCTAGAAATCCTCTGTAAATATTACCTTCAGAGCACACAGAGAAGTTAATATCTTAGTACTGGAGTAATTCAAGCAGCTGGGCAGTGGGATTTGTTGTCTGCATAGTTCTTGGACCTAGTGAGCTTTCACAAATGGACTTAGGGTTTATGCAAATCTCTATCTGATGTATTTGATCACTTCTGATTAGGCATGGATACCTCAGTCAATACTTCCTTGGATGCAGAAGGGATACCCTCTGGCTAGATTCTTAATTCTTAACCTGATGGAAGTGTGTAGCATGGAGGGATTGCCTTGGTAGGGCAGTGGCTGTAGCAGTCACCAGAGTGCCCATATGGACAACAAAGTAGTTTCTTCAAGAAGATGGCATCTGAAAAAAGGCATTTACCCAGCTGGATACTCATGTGAGCAAAATTCATACATCTTTCTTTAAAGTCTTCAGAAGCTAGTAAGTCACATGGTGATTGAAGGAGTCCACTGTGATTGATAAATAAAAATTAACCCATACTCTTAGTTATCATTAGCTAAAACATCTTTAACTTCATTCAAGTGGATAAATAGGTGTTTCATATTTTCTTTCTCAAGATTCCAAGCTTGTTCTAGTTATTGTAGCTCGTTGTTATGATTTTCCCTCAGTAAAGGTAACTGCAGTGTGAGAAAGGAAAATCTAGCAACTGATCTGATAGTCATGAAGAAAAACTTTTTTAATGGCCTTTATTGGCTTGCAGATCGTAGAAGTGTAGAATAATTCAGGTTGGAAAGAACCTCTGGAGGTCTTCTCTACCCTGCCCCCCAAAGCAGGGCCCACTTTGATGAGATTTTTGCAGGGTATTGTTCAGCTGAGTTTGGAAGAAATGGGTCCACTCTTGGAGTTCAAGGATGGAGATAATGTAATTCAGTGTTATTATTTTTTAAAAGTCTATCAATAACTAAAGAACTGGCTTTATCCCTGTTTCACAGGGATAATACACATACTTCAGCTGACATAGTGCCATGAAACATGCTTATAAAAGAGAATATATCATGCTTACTGAATTGGGGGGGCATGAACATCTGGAAGAAGTGCAGTGGTTCTCTTTCTGGAAAATAATGTAACATTGTGTTGAAAAAGCTTGGCTATTTCTTCTGTGATAATGAAAAAAACACAATTGGACAAAAGCCATTGCACCATAAAGTGTAAATCAATGAAGTTAAAACACTGCAGTTTTTGAAATAAATCCTCCAAAAGTTCACGTTGTACAAAAAAATTCTGAAAAAATTAAAAATATTCCAAAATCTGCATATAGTTCTCCTATCATATTCTGAATAATTCAATCAAATATTGTGAGTTACAGCACGGTATTTTTAAAGTTCAGAAAGGGGTGTAAAATAACGATCACCACTGATTTTTATCAAAATCAAGACATTTGTGTCATTCTACTCAATTCTGTAAATCCTTTTATGTGGGGATCTAGTGAGAGGGCACTGAGGTACAGTTCTGATATGCAAATGGGAAGCAGACAAGTTTTCCTATTAGGTTCTTGTGCCATGCCACCAGGTCCATTTGTGTGCCAGCATGTGCGTTGCAGTCTGTGGTCAGTAGCTGACAGGGTTCTGTGCTCTGTCTCCCAGGGCTCTGCAGAACGTTACCAAGAAAATCCACATCGTATCACTGCTTGAAAAAAATTAGTGGGGGAGGAAACAGGCTGGAAAGAGTAGGTGATTATTGTTTAGTTTAGACAAGAGCAGCTGCAAAATTATGCAAGTCGTAAGAGTAGGTAAGCTCGGCTCTCTGTTCTAACACTCAGGTCTGTGAAGTTTAAACGTGGAAGTAGGCTGTTGTTTTAAATGGACTGGTCATGACTTTAGAATTACACATATGCTTAAAGAGCCTGCTGATGGAAGGACTGATTTTGTCTTTTGCTTGCTGATAGCTGCTCTGATTTACATGTCAGAAAGAAGTTATGAATTTAAGTTGAACATTTGGTAATGTTGAACTTCTCTGTCAAGCAATATGCACCTCTGACATAGCAGGAAAAATGTGTTTAGCATCTGGGCAGATAGAATTAGAGAAAAGAAGGCAAAAGGCATCTGCTTATGCTTTGAATGTTCATCCCTAGGCATGTTGGAGACTTCTGATAGTTTCAGGAAACTACTTTTTCACTGGTGGCTTCATATGCCTTTACCATTGCTTGTGGGTGGAGTTTCCCCATCTGCACAGCAGATGAGGATTTTGTACAAGCAGTTCTTAACTGAGCAGTTCACAGTTCTTAACTGAGCTGAAAAATATCTATTTTAGGCACAAAAACTTTTCAAGATCATAGTTAAATAAGACAGATATTTCAGTTTGGTTCTGTGGAGTTTATTTATAGATGGGGACAAGATTTGAGAGAAATAAATTGTGGATACTTTACAAAAGAAAAATGTAGCTAAATAATCTGAGTTTCTTCATGAGTACTTTTCAGTGGAGTTCCTATCATTGGCATGTAAATACTACAAGGAAAGTAAATGTTTTTAAAATTATGTCTTGAGAATGCTCTTGAGGTTAGTAGTAAATAATTTTAAATACTGTAAATATTGCACATAGGAAACACCATCCCTCCATTCTTTTCTGTAAAACTGTCCAGCAAACTGACTCTTTCTTTCTCAGACGTTTTGTAATATTGTATGTGGTCTCTCTCCCAGTGGCTTGCAAAGCAATTCCATTTCTACATAACAAAATTGCTTTCTACATTATGAAATCTTTGCATCAATACATCTCTGAACATCTACCCCAAAATATGGCAACCAGTTGAAGGACTTAATAAATCATAGGCAGTAATGGTCCCCTAGTGTTGCTGTTTGCTAAGAAGCAGTAGAACTGGCAATGGGAATTCAATCGTATAACAGAGACAAATTTAGAAAAGAAGATGAAACAAAATTAGGATATGTGTCATTTAGTGATACTGAAGTATGTATCTCATCCTGTGGAAGAACTTTTGAAACATTAGAAAATTATTCTCATGTGGTTAGAGCAGAAAGAAATGTTAAGTATTATTGTGTTTTTGAACATAATACTTATAAAATGATTTGTAGATAAAAAAAATCCTGTTATCCTTGCTTATTTTACTAGCAAGAAAAGTCAGTTTGGTAACAAATGGCAGCACTGAGTTGCACAGCTAAATGTCCCATGGAAACAAGGATATTTTCCAAATGGTCTTCAAATGCCCCCAGTTTTCATGAATGTAATTTGAATTTTACAATATTGGAGAGCTATCATTAGTTACGTGAATTTGTTGAGAACTGAAGCACCACCTCATGATCATTTTGAACATGATGCAGCTGAAAATCAATACTTTTTTCATCATACTGATTATGTATTTTGGCACGCTAGTATCATCTTGCTTTAATTTAAGAATTAGGAAAGATGGTGAAGGTATTTTTCTTACAGTGAATGACTGACTTAGTAGATTTATGGCAGATTATTCAATATTATGAATATATTGAATGAAAATATACCATTGTTTCCAATAAGATTATTGACATATACATTTGATATCCTTCAAATTTCTTTGCACTGACTAACAAATTTTCTTACTTGGGCTACTTGTACTACTGCATTTTATAGAAAAGCAAAAAGACATTAATGAGAAAAGTCAAAGCAAAAATGACAATTTTTTTTGCAAGTGGGTGCACTTTCTATGTTCATTGATCTTTGATTTCATTGGAAGAAATCTGCATTAAGCAATACCCTTTGGGGGTGAATGATTGCTACAATCAAGTGCCTTACTCAAAATTTCAACCTTTTTTCTCATTTTTGTCATAACTAATATTAGTATGGTGGTTTCTTCTTTCAGGAAATAAGTTAGTTCCCTGCAAATATGGATCCATTGTATTGTAACAGTTAAAAAATGACCTATTTTTTTCATTTGCCTGAGCTATTGGGAAAGGAAAGAAAATACGTAAATTATGTAACTTTCTAAATAATGAAATATTTGCATTTTGCAATGTCTTGTGGCATTTTAAATTAGCTCTTTATTCTCATTTAACCCTCTCATAGATTTGGAGCAATCAACTCATCTGAAACTGTTATTTATGTTTTTTTTAAGTTAGAGAGTAGTACAACCATACTAAACAAAATAGAGAGTACTGCAGAATGATGATTTAAAGGCTAAAATACAAACATCAGGACTGGAACTTGTAGGAAACATTTTGATCTTTGTTTAAAAGTTAGGTTTGGCCAGGCTGGTGGTTTTCAGTGGTCAGTCACTGTGGTGTCTGGAGGCTGTAGTTTTGGGCGATGTAACTACCTGCTGGTTTTTCAGCAGACAGGAGAAACACAAGGCACAGAGTGGCAAAAATAAGCTTGTGAGCCAAGAAAGTTGTGTCCTATTTCCCATGACCCCTGGTACCTCTCTTCTCATGTTCCTCAGTATCCCTATTTGTAGATCAGAGATAAAATTTGTTGTGAAAGTCTCAGCTTGTTTATAAAATGTCACAATATCCTTGGATAGAAAGTGTTATGAAAATATAATCTTTTCTACTAAATACAACCCCACATTACCAGGCTCTTCTGCATTGTGTCTTAACATTTTAGCACAGCTAATTTTTATGCCAATAATCCATATTTACAAAAATGAAGAAGTCAACTCACAAGAAATTAAGTACATTGTCATAAATTATCATAGTGATTCATGCATTTCTGATGAACAGGTTTATACTTAAGTTATTCCTTGCTTTGATTGGATACCTTGGGATTCAACCACTTCTAGTGGATAAATTTTTATTTTTAAATGTCCAGCAATTAAAAGGAAAAGAGATTAGGAAAACTTAGATAAACTATTGTTCATATATATTTAACAAAGAAACTGTTAATCATGTATTCATTATAAAATATGATATGCATATAAATACTACATTTATATACATTGATGCATTTTGCTCAAGACTGAATATATAAGGCAAGTAGGTATAGAAGCTTTTAATTGACCCTGAAATTAGATCTGTTGGTTAAAACTTGGTGCTAGTAAAGCCAAGGTCATGAGTTCTATCCCCGGTAAGGGCCATTCACTTAAGAGTTAGCCTCAATGGTCCTTGTGGGTCCTTTCCAACCCAGAATATTCTGTGATTCTGTGAAATTGCAGAAAGTTAAAAAACCCCTCTTTTTTTACCCAGGGATATGAAATAGGTAGAATTCTGTAAAATTTTTAAAAGATTTTTAATTGAGTCAGCTTTTCATATTATATTGACAATAAAGTAACCCTTTCCAAGGTGACATTTTTAGGGTGATGACAGAACAGAACATACAGGTTATAAAAGGAGATCAAATAGCTTGTTGCTGATTCTGTTGAGCCTTTTACTTGTAACTCTAAATGATATGTGATAAATTACAGATTTGTTCTAAATGTATTTCTTTCAAGCCATTTCATATATTTCTATTTTTATGAAAGTTTTCAACAAAATGGTTTCTTTCATATAGCATATGTTTCCTATATGAGCATGTGCTTGCTTTTTTTTTTTTTTTTTAAACCATCTTTTAAGTCAAAACTTACTTTTGATTTTGGAAAATTCAGAAATCAGATTTGACATTCCCGTAAAAATATAGACTATTTCTAAAAGTGCTAAGTAACCTAAAATCACCATATTTTTATCTCTGTTTTTCACATTCACATAAATACTTTCTAAATTGAAACCAAGCACAAAACAGGTTTATGTCTTCCTGTTTGAAAATCATCAGATCGGATTCATAGTTTTAATGTCACAACCTCTCCTTGTTCAAATTGATAAATATTGCATGATGTGAAGACAAGAAGGATAAAAATTTCCCTTGCACTGAATATCCTTGCTTAGCAAATACAAGATATGGACATTAGGTTTTTTTCTCTTGTTCCCAACATAATTTTTCGTATTTTACCTTCCCGTTATGAAATTCTTCTGGCTGGGGAATGTGCAGGGAATGATTGTCCCTGACCTTAAGGGAATTCCTCTGTGAGGACTCATGAGACTTCAGCACTCTAAGGCCTTTGCAGCTGCCCTGTCCCAACTGAATTGAACAGTCTTCTAGACAATCCAACAGTCTCAGCCATAGTAAATGAATAAATGCATCTCTCAGCAGAAACTATGTAGAAAGTGGCAGTGGCAGTGGCAGTCACTCCTGTCTCAGGAAACATCAGGATGAGACTTTGATCTTTTCATTTTTTTCTTAGAAAATAGGAAAAGTCATAGGAACTTTCATACATTTTTACCACTATTATGCTCCTCTGCTGATGCACCTGTTTTTTCCCCCTGTCTTTTATTTCTATTTCTTTTTGTACCTGTTATTATGATAAAATTTCACTAATGCCAGTAGTGAAGTGCAGAATCAAGTACATAAGCAAAACATATAAAATGAATATACTGGACTGGTAGATGAGCCCTGAACGAGCCCTTTGATCTTATCTGACTGACAACTGGCTTTTTAACCTCTCAGAGATATATTTCTATGGAGAATCTTTTTCAGAGATCATTTAGTGATAAGGATTTGTATAGTTATTGAGAGTTTTGTGCCAATGCAGAATCACAAGAGAAGAAAAGAATATCTTTTTAACCTTTAGCTCTACCTTTTAGCTGACATACAGTGAGATACAGCTCGTGTGATGCACAGAGAAAACAAATTATTCCATGTTGTTTCTTATGTTTACTGCAAACATACAATCTTTTTCAAATTCAGTTTGACTATAGGGGTTAATAGCCAAATTTAGATAAAACCACTTGCTTGGAATAACTTTGGAATCTCTTAAAATTAGTATTATGGGGCACTTGGGTTTCTGGGAAGGTTCTATTTTAGGCTTCAGTGACGTGTTATGGTATGCTGTGCAATTCTACAGCAAAATAGCTGGCATTATTTGAAAAGTACAGTTTAGTAGTATTTTCCATTGTTCACAAATGAGGCTTTCTGATTTAACAGATAGGACTTCTTTCCTTTGGAAAATTGTAAATATTACAATTATAGGTTTGCACCAGAGCCAATGCCAGTGTTCTCAGAAGTGCAGGCTGAACAATTTTTTCTGGGACAGCCGTGTTCTGGTCTTTTCTGTGCAGCTACCCCAGATGCTATGCTGTGTGGGGCCAGTGGTACTTCTCTGGTATTTCAGTGGGTAAGAAGTATCAGAAGGTCACTGGGATTTTAAAAGAGCTGAAACAAGTGTCTCAGTTATTGCCAGGCCATTTTTTTGACCTGTCTTATTGTCTCTTTATATGTTTTGATGGTTTCCTAAAATATAAAGCGAGTAGTCTAATTTTAGTGGAATAGGTTGTATAAAGATAGCAGGAATTGTTTATTTATATTAATTTTATAATGACTTTTTAGGAGAAAACTTCTATATGGCGATAGTCATGCCATAGGCCAGAAACAAATCAAAGAACTTGTAGTAGCTGGATGCTCTCCAAAGCAGTGTAAGATGGTTGTATCTCATTTTTTACAGTGTTGAATGAAAAGAGGTAAAAGAACAGAACTGCCATGTTCTTTGATGAGAATCTCAAAACCAGAATAATGGCTCTATGTGGACATATAGTGCTACTACATTAATTACTTGCATACATATGACAGATGTTTTCCACAGCCTGAACAGAATAGTTTTCTAGTTTGTAGTAGATGAAGTGAAATTGTGTTAACAAATGGTGTTTTCTTTAAAATAGAAAAAGATACTGAGACTTTATGTATAAGGATGTTGTGTGCAATGGCCCTGAGTCCATTCATACCTGCATAATGGTGTTCATACATTTCTAATGATTTTCAGAACCTCTTTAAATGGAAAGGTCATAATTATTACTGATCCCTTTAAGGATAGTATTTGTACTATGATCATGGCCAATAGCAGAGAGACTGTTGAGGTGGCTGTAAAATCTACATACAGAGTCTGCCTAGGAAAGTTACTGTGATTGGTTTAATAAGCTCCTCTTATTGCCCTGTGGTATATCACACCTTAATTATAGTCTGTAATTTTGTATAAATGAAACTGTAATTAAGGAAGCTAAGATGGGTATCTCCTCTCAGACAGACTTTTGAACTCCATGTGGTCCTAGTTAGAATGGGAATGCAGATGCAGATTCACTAAGTCAGAATTCTGGTATTTAGCCATTTAAATGATAATTCAGTTGTTTCTTGTCAGGTACTGATTCTTTTTTTTCAACTATAAGTGTTAGCTTGATATAAAAATATATATGTCTCAAATGTCCAGTATCCATCTTATTTGTACAATTTGAACTCTCTAAATAGATTCTTGTTTTGTAAATTAAATGCTTTAGACCTCACATAGAATTGTAGAGCTTAAAAATTGTTATTGATCATGATAAACTATTTTTTCATTATTGTGTTTGGTTTTTTTTATATGGGATACACTGATAAACTATCTTTTAAGATATTATAATTTTATCTAGCTTTTTATTATTAGCTCATTTCTGAAAATTGTTTTTAAGATAACCATCAGATTTAAACAAGTTTGTCCTTTAGCTCCTTTTCTGTCCTCACATAAAAATATTTGGATATAATCTGAAGGGACTTTAGGGTCGAATGAGCTGATGCCATGAGAAAGAGAGGTGAGAGACTGAATTCCAGCTTCATTTGTATAAGCAGCAATGTCAATCCTGTTTGCTGGGGGCAGGTACCAGCTCATACAGCTGAATGAGAAAAAACATCTAAGCCAGCCTCTCCCCAGGGAACCACAGTGTGTCCTCGGTTTGGAAGGGCAAGGGAAGCGACTAGGAAGATTTAGTGCTGGGAGACAGGAAAGGGGAGGAGGAAGATTCTTATACTGGAGCATTCACATGTTCCCTGGGTAACCTGGTAGTCAGATCTAGTGACTAATAAATTGGATTAGGAGGATAGAGTCCAAGCTAGGACTGCGGAACATAGTTGACCTCAAAGGAGAACAACAAAAACATTACCATACATTGTACCTGAGTGATTTGGTTCCCATTTATGTTATGGCCAGTACATCATTTACCCAGCAGTGGAAGTGGATTTAATCTGTGCTCCTTTAATACACTTCTGGTGGTGTAAAAAGCTGTGGTGTTAAGAATGTCTGTTGCTTTCCTATGAATGTTACTTAGGAGTCACGCATGACTGAGAAGTGAGGTAAAATCTGGGCACAGTAGTAAATGATGAGGCCTCCTTTGCTAAACCAGGTTATAATCAGTCACAAAAGGTGAAAAATTATACAAAATATCCTGACATCTCAGAAGACTGCAGTATATGTGTGCTTTCTCTGTCTCTCTGGCTTTCTCTCTTTTTTCTGTTCTCCTTACAACACACGTACGAGACCAGGCTTTTTATGTCATACTGCAGCAGTAGCACCATCCCACACACTCTCTGTCTCTGAAGAAATGTAACCCTTCTCCTGTTTATCTTCAAGTAGATTTCAGTGATTTCTGAACTGAATATCTTCTGTCTGAAGAAGTGTATCTGCTTTACCTGTAAAGAATTGGCAGGCTAGGCTTCCATCAGTCACTTGAATACAAATATCTAGTGCTATTTGAGACACCTAAGGGTGCCTGAGACATCCACCCAGGGCTGGCAGATATGACACAGGACCATCAGGACACATGCGCTCTCCTGGAGCAGCAGCTGGCGATCAGGTGAGATACTCCAGGGCATCCAAAGGCGCAGGATGCCTGTCTTAGATAACTGATTTGAGCCTGCTGTTTCTGGGCATAATGTATATTTAATATATACGATGACCGATCAGAAACTAAGCTCCCGTTTTTGTTTTTGTTTTGTTCTGAGGCCAAGTTGTACAAATCTGTATTTACATTGTCTTCCTCTGGATGCTAATGGAACTGCTTGTACACGTAATTGCTTACTGTTGTGGGTAAAATGTACATAACTGAGGTCTCCAGCCTCCCATTCTGGCTATGCAGATGCTGTTCTTGACAGGGACTTTAATAAATGGCATGCCATTCAGAATTTGTCTTGTTCACAGTACTAAAGAAGCAAAGCCACACAACTTTTAAAGCTGATAACTAAAAATGAGGATGTATATTTTTACACAGAAGGCGTTGCATTTTGGGGATTGTAAAATCTTCTGTCAATTCTGGCAGCATATAATTTGTGAAAGAAGCAAAGGACTAGAATATGTAGCATTTATTTCTGAGACCAGATTTATGTTTTGTGTGCCAGAACCACATTAAGCAAATCCTCTTCTTCCTTCTAAAGGAGCTAGCCAGTTTGTAGCTATCAAGAATTTCTTTTTTCAGGGATAAACATTACTTTGAAAACTTTTCCATGCACCTGGGTAGTGACCAAAGACAACAAATAACGGAACAGGAAACCATAATTCAATTCTTTACTATATAGAAAGCTTCACAGATGACTTAAGCAGCTTTTTTAAGAAGTTGATTTGGTTTTTTGGCTGTTGGAAATGGAAAATCTATCTCTTTTATTGTATTCTGTGTACATTTAATCAACTTGTAATTCCCTCCATAGTTCTGTGCCTATATTGCTTTTTCTTCTATTTCAGAGAACAAGACAGAAAAACAGACATAAAGCATTTCCAATGAGATGACTTTCAAACATACAAATGTTGCACTTTGAACTGTTTGCATGGCTTTAAATGCTGAGAGTTTAGAGCAGAATCAGTATAAGAGGGACCTTTCTGTTATTATTTATCCATTTCCTTGCTTGAGATGGGCATTGGTAGCAGTTGTGGTACATGATAGCTTTATTATCAATGCTGCTCTTTTTTCCCCCCATTTCTATGGCTGATTACCCATTTTGTTAATACTTTTCCAAGTCTTGTTTAAGGTTTTCTTTTAACATAATATCAGAGCTGAAATGTATGCCAAACTTCCAACCTGAAGATAGATTGAATTGCTCTGTAGGTTGGCTCCTTTTCCTTGACCTCATTTGAGAAAGCACACAGGCAGCAGAGTGACATCTGGCACTGTTTGTTGGGTAAATGGGAGGAAGCCGATTCCTCCAGTACATCAGGTATATGCAATTCCTTGGAAGTGTGTCCCGTACAGTAATATGTAGAAATACATCTCAAACAAAAGGCATGAAAATAAAATTATTTTTTTACTGTGGCAGTATTTTTCTTCATGTTTTTCTTTTTTGGTTGAACAGGTCCCAGACATTTTCAGCTTTGTGAGCTCTCCAGCTGGTACCAATGGCCAGCTATCTGTATTGATAGACAGGTTAAAGTTCAAGGGACCTTTTGAGGTATGATTCTTCAAGCAGTTTAATACAGTGTTTCTTTCTGACATTTATAGATATTTTCAATTGATGTGTGCCTCCTGAAAGACAAAGAACTGAAGCTGAAATTTTCTATCATTCTGTCAGAAAATGACTGAACAAAACAATAACAAAAATCTACATTCAGCCTTCAGGAACCTTTACATCTTCTATCTTGTAGACACAATATACTCCAGTTCTCCAGAAGCTTTGTCTTTTTTTAATCCATCCAGTCATCTGATCCAGAAAACTTGACTTCTAAACCTACATTGTTAGTATGGAAATAATACTTGCTAAATATAATAATAAATATTTATTGTAGTTCTGAGAAAGAGATATAAAATGCAGAAATCCAAATCTATTGCAGTGAGCAAATCTTTAGATCAGGTACTTTTGTAGAAGACAAAAGTGTCCTGCACAAGACATCTCTCCTGTTCTGAGATGGCAATTTTCTGTCTGGTCTAGCTGGCTCCATAGAGTCAACTGGATCACTAGATTAAATTTCAAATCTATTGATATAAGTGGGTAATTATTCTTTTCTCTTGAAAGTGGAGCTAGCTTAGATATTATGGTTATAATACATATATTTATGTGCAAATGGCTCTTACTAGGTGGTCTGATCTTAAAAAATATGGAATTTGCCACCCTTTGTTGGAGCTGAAGACATGTTCACAGTGATTTAAAATAATGTTGATAATAATTTATTGATTAGAACATAATTAGGAACTTAATAGGTTCATTTATTTTTCTTGAGAATTTTTACATATATGATTTTTGTTCCTCCTTCTCTGCCAGTGCTTTACTACCTGCTCCTTTCTGAAAAAAATGAGTTAATTGCCTTAATTATGCACACAAAGAAACCGCAGAATCACGAACTAAAATGCTTATTTTCGTAGTTGGGTACCCTTGTTCCATTCTGGTGTCCTACTCTGAGAGTCCATGAGTGAAGCAGATTCAAAAATCATTAAGACTAGGAACTAGGATCAGAGTATGGTTTGTTGTTGGGCTGTTGAGAGTTCCCCTGATAAAACAGACATTCAGGAATTGGCTGATCTATAGTTACGTCAGCTAAGCAGAGGTCTAGTGTACTTGCTGATGCAGAGCAACAGAACAGTTCTTATCAGATGATCCTTATCAAATGATGCATGTGAGAATCAACTGCTGAAAACATAAAGCTGTTCTGTCATTCTGAACATTCAGAAAAAAGTAATGTGACTGCATAATGCTTCCACTGTTCTGTGCTCTACTGATAAAAGCTTTTTGGCAAAATACAGGCTTGCTTTTCATATGAAAATGCCCATTATTCATACCCAAAAGGTTTTCTGATACTGTACAATTTCCAGTGAAATTTTGCTTGAGAAAAACATCCACACTCATAACCTACTTAATAAAATATACATTGTTTGGAAATAGCTTTTTTGTTTTCTTCCTGGGATATATTGAAAGGTCTGCAAAGCTTTTGTGCTTTTGTTTTCTGTATGAAGTGATATGGATGCCTATGGCATTAATTGTAAACATAAATGTAAAATATTGAGATTATGTCAAATCTGAATATGGAATAGAATTTGGGACTTCAGGAGAACGTCTGCAACATTATTGCAAAATTAGGCATTCTTATTTTAAATTTTAGAAGGATAGCTAAATCTAAAAGCTAAATAAAAACAGTCCAGTTCTATAGGAGGATGCTGTAAATGAGTTTACAGACCACATAATTATACTGTCTAATCAAACAGTAAAGGAACTGCTGGGACTTTATTTTTATTAATAGAGAGAATGCAATACCATTAATCCATTTTACAGCAGGGTTTATCTCTTTAATTATTGTGAGCAGCTAGTTAAATGCAATGACAGGTCTAATAAATAGAGAATCTGTAAGCATCGTGAACAGGATTATCATGACATATTTATCTTAGTTTCTTTTTAAAATTAAAAATCTCTAAAAGGTCTGAAAAACCTCCTAACTGACTTTTATGGAGTTCCTATAATACTATTTATATAAGAAAAGTTTCCATGTTCATTCACTGATGTAGGTCTGCAAAATACTGTTTAAAGACTTTTCTGTTTAATAAGATTTATGAGACAATATGTTTTGGAAAAGTGCCACACTTCTACAAATGTGGAACTGGGAAGTGCTGACAAGATTCAGGAAGGCAACTCAAACCCAACCTTATTTATCACAAGAAAACACTGGAGAAAATCTGAAGAAAAAATAATTATAATTTCCAAAGCACATCAAGGCCTAGCATGTGTTAAATTTACAGTGTTATAAGGGCTGCTACCGAAAAACACATTGAGGCTTAAGGTAGCATTTATTCCACTACCAATGAAAGGAAAATTTGGATTGCTTCATAAGACACCTAAAACTGGTAGTTTAAAATAATTTTTGAGCCTTCTGCTAGTAGAAATCTGTTGGAGTTTAATGAAGCATGCATAAAAAGCTTGCAAAATCAAATAATTATTTTTTTTTAGAAGTTATGTGTTTTCCTCTTAGAATACTTAATGTAATTTCAAAATCATTCTGGCATGTGCCAAATTTATAATTTGGAGCTTGGAAGAGGCTACCAAATATTTCAACAGAAACCAACTATCCTCATCAAGCTGATTCTTGGTATATAACAAGATGAAAGGATGAGGGAAGGAAAGGTTCTTCCCCATGAAGTTTAGGGCTAAGTCACAAGTTCCAGGACATGTATCTATGGATATAGTAAGAGACAGCTTGGTAGTCATGTTGTTTGAGAAATACTTGTGTAATGAATCCTTCTGTGCGTGGGAGAGCTGTTGTGTCTTGCAAGTCCCAGAGTCCTACCTTGCTGACACCAGTTGCTTGGCTCAGCTGCCTTAGAATTTTTCAGGACTGAAATATTTCTGAAGAGCATTGCAAATGAACTAAGTGCATTTAAAGCATGAATTGTGCATCATTGGTGACAGCAGTAAAATATCCTTCATGAACTTAATGTTAATCCATGCATTTTTATTACATGTATGAGGTATTCATGTATTTCCAAATTACTCTGTTTTCATAACTGAAGTTATTCAATGGCTTTGTAATGAAATTTTGAATATATGATGAACTAAAAGAAAAAAAAAAAATCGATGCAGATACTCTTCACTTAGAAAACACTCATTTTGTTTTTTCGTGCCAGTATACCAAAACATTGGAAAACATGTGTGCTCTTTAAACTAATGTAACTCTTCTGTGTTCTGTGAGATTCATGCCACCTAAAATTCTAATGTGTGATGACTAACACTATTACTGACATCAGCATTATATTGTAGAGTGATTGGGATTAGGAAACAGTTGCCTTCAGTCTTACAGTACAAAGGGATATTCATCTTTACTTGTTTTGCATCAATTAAATGTTGAAAATGAATACCTGCATCATCATTAGAATAGGACTCATAAGACAAATCTGTAGGAAGCTGCCTAGCCTAATGATTTGACTGCTATATATTTGCAAGTGTGCTTCTTTCCTAGCATTGCAGGTAAATATTTGAAAAAGTTTGATCAAATGGTGCATTCTAAACTTAAACTGCACCTGTGCATTAATAAAATTCTTCACAATGGGAGCTATACAGCTATGGGTAGTATATTTTGTAGATGAAAGGCAAGGTGAGGGAGAGTTCTACCTCCTAATGGTGGTACTCCTCAGTTCACCTTTTTGGCATGCCTGTTTGAGTGAAGGGAGTTGAATGGCAGGAAAAAAACCCCTCAACCAAACATCAGGAAATAAAACCAGAAAGGACCAGGCTCAGTTTAGAGCAAAAGTGTCAAGGGACCTAAGTGAAGGAAGTTTATAGGGGTAAAGTTTGTATTTCACATGCCTAGCGCTAAGATTAGAGGGAATGCTAAAGAGGTTAAGGAGCACAACTAGAACATGAAAGTGGATGTTGGGCATCCATGAGCCATTACAGGAACAGGTGGAGAGAGCAGAGAAGTGCCTATGCTCGGTCAGAGCTGGGGGCAGCTGGAAATGAATGGAAAGATGAATGGTAAAGCAGATGAAAAGGTATAGGTTTTGTTGCTGTAATCTTTGCGCTTGTATTTATGTATCCTTGAGATAAATGAAACACTGAGTACTGGTGTTTAAAAAAAAATTGCATCTCTTAGCTTGGCAGCTTTCATAGGCTTCTGAAGAAAAGGGACTCTAGGAGCACAGTGCAGCTAGACTTGTGAGGTTAAGGTAATTAATGGAAAAGAATCACAGTCTGGATTTTCAGCCTTAAAATGTTAGGATAATCTGGTTTGTGTTAAGAGGAGGTAAGTCACTGGAGTACAAGCCAGAAATCCTTCTCTCAAAGGAATTATTCCTATGATTAAATTGTATGTTGTCAGATTTGGGGGGCTCACATCAAGTATAATCAAATATGTATCTGCGTGTCAAGCTATTCTGCCTCTGAATGAAATTAATTAATTCCTCCTACTACAAAAATAATTTCAATCCATGTCAGACAACTAGATAGTATAAATGAAGTTGTGAAAGTTTAGTAAATTTTAATGTCATTTCTGTAATCATATTTGTGGTAGAGGTGCCAAGATCTCTGTTTCAATAGATCAGAATCTAGCAGAATACCTGTGACTGAGTAAGCAACTCCAACTCTATTAACACAAAATAGATCTTATTTTGATGAATCCTCTTTGAGAGTTATTGTTGTCATTTCGTGAGATCATTTTGGTAAGGTTTATTTCTTTGTTCTGTAAGAATATCTTACTCTGCTGTTTCATGTTCATTTAATGATCCTCCCATTTGAACTTTAGTAAAGGTTTTCCAGAGAAGAGTCTGAGGTTAACTATTCTGGATTAAAATTTAAACTAAATACAGCTGATGTGACCTCACAATAATAATCACAGTGAATGAAAAGCCCAATCAAGTATTTAAATACTAGTGCATTTTGAAAACAAGAGTAAAAAACAGGTATTTTGTGGCAAAGCATACTTAAAATTACTCTCTGGATTAACTTCACATTAAATCCAATTCACCATAATACAAATGCCTTGCTTTAATACCTGATCTAGAATCTACAGGAGGAAAATTATTATGTTGCTTTTTACTTACATTTTTTCTTCATTTAAAATACATTAACATGTAGAACATTAGCAGGTTTTTAAGATCTATTCTGATATATGCAGAGTTAGAATCACATTTGTCAGGCAGCAAAATTCAAAGATAATAAAAACTGAAGATTAATTATACAAACTACTTATACTGCTTTGTTCTCCGAACAGTTAAGCCATGGATCGTATCTTTTTATTTTGGGTGCACATATGCCTGCTTTTTTGTTACTGTTAGCTGTTCCTGCATATCTCACTTTAATTGAATGTTACTGAGCCTTGAGGAAGTTTCTTCATAAAAATATGAAGTATTAGTGTAGTTACTGTATTAAATGTCAGTGTCTCTACTCTGTCTTGTTCACATTTCATTCATGTTCCTCAGCTTTTTATTTTAGAGGAGATGTTTTACCTAACTTTCTTGCATGCTCTCACTTAATCAATCAGGCATTTCATCACAGGTTTTCTAAAAAGGAAGGAAATCCAAATTTTAACAACTTTTGCATTTGCCTTATACGTTAAAAAGATAGATTTAGATTTCTTCATTGCTTGGTCTTATTCCCCAACATCATGGGGAGTGTACCTTTTTTACTTCAATGTGTATATATTTTTTTAATAGATGAAATTACTTTTAATAACTTCAGCACTACCAAGTTTTTAATAAGCTGGACCAAAGTTTTCAGCTATGTTTTCAATTACCTTTCATTTGAGTGTTTTGCAATTGTTTTTCTTTTCTGTATTTTTTTTAGGTGTATCCTCTCAATGGCAAGAAATGTGGGGGTTTTTCCCTCTTTCTTTGTGTTACTTCACAAAATGGAAATCTCTGGATAATGTTGATGCTGAGATCTCTCAAATGGTTTTCTGAATTATGTCCATGAATCTTTAAATAAATTCAAAAATCGTATAGAGTCCACAAGTGCTTACAATTGAACTTTTAGTCATCAATAATCATGAAATATGGCATTAAGAAAACCTCAAAACCCACAGAAATAATGAGCTGGGATATATATAAAATGGCTTAGAAGGCTCACTTCCTAGTATGGTCAAATGGAGTGTTATTGAACACTGCAGAGCAGATAGCCAGCCAGGGGCCTTACGCTGCCGTTCAAGCCATATAAGCACAGAGACAGTCTTCAGCAGTTACTGTCATTTGCTGAACTAGGAGAGGGTGTTGGCTGCCCAAAAAGGTGATATCCATCTGATTCATTGTCATTTGCACATTATCTTTCCAGAGCGAAATTGCGCTCCGACATGACTATTCTCAATCTGTTACGGCAATAAAATCTTAGAGACCTTTTATGCCAATGATCACAATCAAAGAGGCTGTAAACACTCTCATTAACTCTGAGCTCTTATTTTTGAGGTTTGCTTGATTAAGGCATACATGCAAAACCACATTCTCCAGAACTAAACTATTAATTAGCATTGCACTTAGTCTCCCTTTCTCCATTATCCATTCAAGAATATCCTGCATTGCATATTCAAGACATCATGTTGATATCTGCAGGTGAAAGCAATATATTGGTAGGAGACTACTGAACAAGACACTTTCTCATTTGCATTAATTTTAGGAAATTTAACTGCTGTATACTTTGCTATATAATTTCTCTGTGGTCTTTATTCAGGTAAACACTCCCTTGTGATCACTGCTGGGACTGTTCACTACTGTAATAAAGCTGGCTTGTTTTCTGTGGGCGAACTGCCGGCTTCCTTCTCTGAGGAATGTTACTTCAGATTTAAGTGAATAACTTGATTTCAAACCTGAGAATTCCAATTAAAAATATGCTGCAGTAAAGGATATGAAAAGCAAGGGAAAACAAAACAATGTATTGTTTGAGAATACGACAAGCAAATCATAGTATGTAGTTACACTTGCTAACAAACTGGTTTACTGCCTATTTTGGTTTTTTATACACACAGAATTCTTCCTCAGTAAGTGTGTCAACAAACATTATCTTGTAACATTGAATCAAGAACTTACTAGTTTTCTATTTTGAAATGAAAATGTAGCCAGGTTCTTGAAAGGAATGTCAAGGCTTTGCAGAGAAACTGAAGACTAGTGATTCATTCAGTAGACGTATGAAAAACGAAGCAAAATTTGGCAGTTATGTTAGTCATGACCATAAGAGAGCTGAACTTTTCAGGCTGGATTTCACATCCCTGCAGAAGTACATTTAGGGATGTTGTACTGTCATCACTTTGAAGAAGTCAGATTTTAATTTCTGAGTCCTAGAAAGGGACAGACATCAAGGACAGGATTTTATGCTATTGAAGCTGGGTTTGAAGTTTTCTTATAAACAAATGCTTTCTAGAAGCCCAGTAATTTCCCAGCTAAAATCACTTTCTTGTATTGTATGTATAACAAACAGAACATTTTGAAGCGTTTTCACAAGTAATTAAATATAACCCAATGAATTTAGTTATGTGATTAATTTTGAGATCAGTGTGGGCCTTTTTTAGAAAGTAATGGGGCAGCATATCACTTAGCAACTAAGAAAGATGTCCGTTGTGTTGGACAGAAATTCTGAGAACTATTTTAAGTTGGTTTTTTTTTCCCCAAAAGTATATGAGAGGTGCTTTATAAGGCACAATCCATGTACTTTGCCTTAGGATAGGATGCTGGATCTGATGCTCTAGTTAGCAGCACTACTTGTACAATGATGTTGGTCCTTAGTACTGAGTGATAATTAATTAAAGAACATTCTTTCTACAAGAAAGTTTTCAGCCTTGTAGGAGAAACTCTTATGTTTAGGGTGAGTTATGGCAAAGAAAACTGCAGCAACTAAGAAATGGCCTCTAATTCAGTTTATCTTCCCAGGCCTAAAAATCCTGAACCCTCTATTATTGACATGCCAGGCACTTTGCAGGCTGAGGAAAATGGCAGGTACATACCAGCATTGACTGGTATCATAAAAAATGATTTTTTATTTGGTTTGCTACAATTCCTGTCACAAGTGTTTCCAGAACACCAATATGCATATACACCATATATGCTAGATGATGGAATTAACATAATATTGTTCAAGAATTACTTTTTTGGAAATATTCTTCCCGATGAGCTTTGGGGGCTTTTTTTCTGTTTACTTCTACTAATCCTGAAGTATTCAAAGATGGACCTATTCAAGGACAGAGAATTTCAGTTTCTTATCTCACCTTAACTCAAATTTAATTTTGATTGTAGACAAATCCTAAGTCAAGGTCTCATGTGTCAATAAGAATAGCCATGTTACATTTCATCCTATTTATGACCATTCTTAAAGAATATAAGGAAAAAGTTCACCTGCTTTATTCTTTCTTCTTTAAAACATTTCTACAGTTCTCAAGTGTGTTTAAGCTACTCTAATGTTCTACTTCTTATTACCAAGACCTACTTTGAAGTACTTTATTTGGCAATTCTTCAGCGGAACATTTATTTTTAACAATTCCAAATGTCAGAAGTTAGTTTCACACATAGAGTGCTGAATTCTAGCATCTCCTAATTTTTATTTTTTTTTTTACATTTTAATTGCAGTATTGCGGTTTTAAATAAAAACCCTATTCATAGTTTTACAATGTCATATACATTACATGTACTATATCCTTTCTTCAGAACCACTCAGATGGTAATGATTTTACAGCAAAATTGTACTGTAATTGCTACAGCTGTTGTGCTAAAGCATTTATGTCTTGCTCTGTCTTTTGAATCAAAACTTCTTTTAGTGAAAATAGATTTGTCGAAGATGTTAATTATTCAGTAAAAGTACATCTGAATTAAGGTGGTGGTGTTTTTTCTACAACATTTTAGGCAGACTAACATAACAAATTATTTTAATGTTTTATGCAATAGTCTATAGTAGTTCATAATGCAAATATTTGGGTTTTTTACATTTCACGGTTTTATCCCAAAAATACAAACCTGTACTTTGTTCCTCAGAACCCAGGATACACATTAGAAACAAAATTTAAGGTAAATTTTCTCTGTCATCCCATCTAGAAGGTGTGATTATATATAAAAAGTAAAATTTTAATGCTCTAGTACTTCAAGAATTTTAATTATAAGTAGAAAAAGTAGGACTTCTGAATCAAATGATGAGTTACAGCTTGGATCCAAGGACAGTTATCTTGGTTGTTATGTTGACCTGTTAGTCCAGCTGAACCAACTACCCTGATTCATCGGATGGCCCCTAATCTAATTGCATGTAGAGAGTCCAGCTGAACTAATGTAAAGTATCTTGAAGGTAAATGAGATTGTTTTGACTGTACAGATTGAAGACATATTGTTACCCATGCACATGTACTATCAGATATGAGGCCAGGAGGGCAATAACTTCTTGAAAAAAGAAAAAAATCATTTGTAAATAAGCACAGAGGATCCAGATTACTTACCAGGATACAGATTCTACAGCTTGATGCATCAAAAAAATCTGTAACTATTAATTAAACTAATTTAACAGTTACCAGAAATGTTAAGGCTTGGCCACATTAATATATGTTGAACTGTGGTGTGCAGCAAAGAAATTCTGTCTTGGATCTAATTTTATCTTGGGAAAACAAAAATGTTAATTATATACAGATTATATACTATTTACTGTAGTTTGATTCCACAGAGAAATCATGGAGCAAACTGGTGTTATTTTAATATTCCTCGTTTTTTTGCTCATGTGTGACTTTTTCAAATAGAGGAAAGGACACTCATGTTGCCATAGTTGATTCTTTGATCACTGGGCAATGATATTATTTTTAGTGTTGAACACTTACCAATCTTCTGTCCTTATCAACTGCAGAAATTGAACCAAAGAGGCTTTCAAAAGCAATGACAGCAACATGTGTTCTTAGTATTAGTAGAGAAAATATTTTCAGTACAAAGTTATCAGTTCTGGTTAATGCAGTTTTAAATCAAAGAACATCCGTTGACTTTTTTATAATAGCTTGTTCTTAAAGTTTCTAAAAGGACTTTGTACCTCTTCACATGTTGTTTTCAAAGGATGAGTATCAACATTTGTCAACCCACATTTTCTAGTCCCAAGGAGTGAAGGGACTATTCTGCCTTTTAGGAGCTTCTTTGATCACAGTGCTCAAAGCTGCTGTTTGCAGGAAAAATAAAGCTTTTTAAGGAACTATGGGAAATAAGGGCTTATGTGCCTTTTCTGTGTGCTTATCACATTAGCTCCAACAAGTTAAACATACTGAAGGCCTACCATCTTCTTCAAGCATGATTTTTGCTGCATGATTTACAGGTTTGCATTTTATTTCCCAGCTTGTTGTTGATAATGGATTCAGCTAGCTTATGATGAAGACTTAGACATTTTGGCAAATTCAAGATGAAATAGCTTTAGTTAGAACTCTGAATAATGTATATAGAAGTCATGGGAACCTATCAGATTAAATGCCAATTAAATATTCAGCGAAAGCCATTAGAATAATAATTTGCAATTTATAAATCAGCCCTATAGATTTTTATTATTTGTCTCTACTTTCATGGATTGATTGTGAAATGGGAATGTCAGATAATGGACATTGAGGCAATAGAAACAGTCATAGAATTTAGGATAAGAAAAGACTAGTTGATTACTCGTTAGATCTAACAGAAAACAGATAAAACATCTGAATGTATGTACATAGTAAGTAATTTGAAGGTTGAAGATTTTCATTAAGCTTTGACCTGGAAAGAAGTTGAACGGGGACCCAAATTTGTATTGATGGTGGTTCTTTAGTAGAAGTGAGGGAGAAGTTTGAAAGATGCTCAAAGCTTGCCTGAGATGGGTTTCATTCTGTAGCTTGGGTGTGAAGAAAGGGAGGTGAGAGAAATTCACATGTGAGAATTCATGATGATGACATATATTAAATCTAATAGTGAAAGTTACTTTCAGGGAAGGATGAGTAACTTGGGGAGGCAAGAGGAACAGCAGGGAAGGGCAGCAGCAGCAGGATCCCAGGTGAGCTTCCTTCTCTGGAGTGTCTCTCTAGAGCAGCAGGTGGAGATGATGGAGGATGGTGTAAAGGTACAGGCCTGCAAATAGAAGACCTTTAGTATTAATGAGGTTAAGGCTTCTCATGCATTTGCAATTTATTTTATTAGGTTTGTTGAGAATTATGCAAAAATTCAAAAATGCTCTGGAGAGCTTGAATGGATTTATGGTTTCACATGGAAACTGTGTAAAACTCCATGGCATTTTGTGATTCCAGCTAGATGCTAAAGAAAACTTATGAATTTTTACTAAATGTTTTATACACACTTGAACCTGTTACTAAATGAGACACAAAGGATAATATTTATACAGTATTAGATTGGTAAATAATAAATTTATAGGATGAGTAAGGTAAAATGAATTGACGCCTATTAGAGAATGCCTCCCTGAAGGAAAACCACTCCATCTTGCATAAAAATGATCAATATTTCAACAACCAAGGCAATTCTATCACCATGAAAATGCAGAGTTTTATCATTAAGAAAATGTAATTTCCAGTGTTGTTATATAGCTGCACAACTTGTATTTTAATTCTTCAATATGAGATTGAAGTTTTGGTATATCAAAATGTTGGCTGAATTACCAGCACATTCAATATTTATTTTCTAATGACTGAATCATAATTGCAGATCAGCCTGTACCACTCATAGGCTTAAAATAATCATGAAATACATGTGATTCATGAAGCCCTCAGCAGCCATAAGGCTTCCTGTGCATATGCTCAGACACAGCAATGACTGAGAAGTAATTTTATAAAACACATTTCTAGCACTGAAAATGTGATATATCTTGCACTTCTCAGTATCAGAATTTATTGAGAGCACCTCTAATTAGAAGAAATATTAGGTAACTGCATTTTTTATGATTTCAGAGAAGTAAAACACACATCAAGATCTGAGTCAAGAGCTGTCAGTTCTAACCCTTACTCCCCACTGATATGCTGGCCTTGTCTTGCCTGGCAAAATGTCCCTAAATGAGCTTGTTTTTCCCTACCATAATGTAAAAAACCTTGGAGTAAAGGTTAGCCATTTTGAAGCCATGACAGTTGGCCACTTCATAACTGCAGGTAGGAGCAGGGAAACAGGAGTGGCAACCCAATGAGAACAGTCCTGAATCTTTACTACCATATTATGTATGTTTTTCAAGTATCTCTCATCCATTTGTGTGATCAAGTCTAGTGTTTTATAGCCATGTATTACAAATATTACAACTGTATTTGGAATTTTTCATAGTCAGTATTTTCTTCCATCTTGCAGAAAACACAAGAATAATAAAAGATTTTTTGTAAATCTGTATATTTAATTTTTTACTTGAAAAAGTGAGAACATGGACTTTGTGCATGGTTGATTTCTCTTACTATATTTTTTTATTCCTTATTTACATTGTTTTAAAGTATTTGTTGGAGGGAATGGTGTGTTTAGGTAAAGATTTATTTTATATATGCATGTTTTTAATAGAAAAGTGTAAAATACAAATGATACCAATTCACATAAAAAAATAAATGGATTTTGGGCAATTCATGTAAGGAATTTTAGAATTCAAGTGAATAGTGGTATGTTTAATTTGCTTGGACTTTTCCAAGATTAGGATTTGCTGTTCCCATTTTGAATTTCTCCATATTCAAATCACAGAATATTCTAAGTTGTAAGAGACCCACAGGCATCACTGAGTTCAACTCTTAAGGGAATGGCCCATAGAGGGATGGAACCCACAACCTTGACGTTATCAGCACCAGGCTCTAACCAACTGAGCTAATACTTTCCTAAATCTCAAGTATCTAGGTATGCAAAACAATTGGTGAAATTGTCCTTTTTTTTGAGTGTTTGTGTTTAAATGAGGACGTAACGTCTGCCTTTGAAAGCTGAGGAACTGCTGGGTGAGCAATGCTTTCTACAGGTGAAAATTATTCAACTGATTATTAAAAGAATCACTACTGGTAGCAAAACTGGTTTCTGGTTTTAATTCTAAATACTTTTAGAGAAAAATTCTCCTCTTCCCCAAAGTTTTGAAAAACTAGTGGTGTTTAAATTAATTAATCCTATTTCAGAATATGGTTACTCTCCTCTTTAATTTTAATTTCACATTACATATCATCCCATTTTTACCTTGTAATGTTCATTTAGAGGGCCAAATAACTTTTATAATAACATTTACAATTATCCACTTTATTTTATTATTCAATATTAAATAGTCCAAACAGAACATGAAACACTTGTTTAAAGAAAGTAATTTTTTTTTTCCTGCTCTTAAACGTTTTCACACATTGTCGTGATTGTCACAACTAGGCTTTTCTCAACTAGTTCATGGGAACATAATGATTAATGATTTACAACTTGGAGTTGATTTAACCAACACAGATAATTTTTTTAACTGGCATCGTGATTGCTGAATAGTAATGTTAATAACTATTTCTCTCTAATTAGCATTAGCATGTGTTTATTACTTTCAAAGAGTTACCTGTGTGTTCATTGCCCATCTTCAACAGTGACTTTCACTAATTTCAAAATATAGTAGGAAGCAGGGTTAGTTTACAATTTACTTTTTACAGTTTATTTCACTTCCCCTTTAATAGGATCTGTGACAAAAGCCAGCTTTGTTTTTGTACAAAGTTTCCAAAACAGTCTTAAGTGAAGTCCAGATGTGCAAGTTAGAAAGCTGTATCTTTGCAGTGCTTGGTGGTGGGGAGACTGACGTGGCAAATAAAGACAGTTTTGGGAAAACAGATAAATGGTCTTTTTCTCAGGTTCAGAACTTCAGGCTGAATTTTCCTCTGCTTGTTCTTGAAGGCTCATAAGCTGAACCTTTGACTCTCATTTATAGCAGTGATCACTGGTAATTTATTTTCCCTTGGAAACAGAGGCAGCAACCTTTAAATTTAATCTGAAATTGAAATTGTCCAACTAGTCTGCCTCTCTACTTTAAGATCTCTCTTCTTAAGTAATTCTCTACCCTGCACCTTTCTTTGTTGTCATTTTAGCCTGTGTTTAAGACAATTATTTAGTATTTCCAAACATTTGTCTCATTGAACTTTGCTTGATTCCATAGAAAAAACCAGTTTTTCATGAAGACATTGAAAAAAGTGATTTTTGATGTCTGATTCCTTAACTATGTGGGGTTTTTTTTTTGATAGTTACAGAAACTGTCATAGGAAGTTTTCTCAAATAACATAAAATCACCAAATCTATCCTCGGTAAATTTAGTACAATCCCAGAAAGTTACATTAGATTTAGAAAAACTTTAATTCAAGCTTGGGAGAATTGCAATGAGGAAATTGGGAACAACTGAGTTGTGATTTTGATATTGTTAATCAAGAACATACTACTTCATCTCCCAGCAAAAACCTTGTTACCTCTGATTTTCCTGTGTTGCTGGGTGGGCCTCAAAACCTATTGCCCACAGTTGGACATTGGCATCAGCTGCACAGAGGTGAGGGCCAGGGAAACACAGGTCCTGGTAACCTCACAGATGGCACTGTTAAAGAGAGGCAGGAGCCTGTAAAAGCATGGACACCACAGCACTGTAAGTGGTGGTTACCCAAGATGACAGAAAATGGTTCTCCACCCACTGCTTTTATTAATTGCAGATGTCTCTTTCTCCCTTGAAAATTGGGGCTGCTAGTTGTAAGATGCAATTTTCAGGTATCCCGAGAGAAATAATGTTCCTTTTTACTATGCAAATTTCTTTTTTCAATGTTATATCACATTAATTCTGCATACAATTTTCTTTGTACCTTGAAGCAGTTCAAATAGTCCATTTTTCTCTTTCATAAAATACCCCCTCCAGTTTTTTCTTGTTGCTATTATTTCTTAGTTATTTTTTCTTTTTGTCTATTATTTCTTAGTAGCACAGTTCACAGGCAGGGTAATACAATTAGTTCCAATTTTAAGTAGCATTTCTAATAGTACCTCTAATGTTTATTTTCAATTTATCACACTTAAAGAAAACAAACAGATGAACAAAGTCCTGCCCAATACAACTGGAGCAATAATTCTTTTTTGTTACTTTTCCTTGTCCTTTTTACAAGTTTCTCTGTCCTGTGGAATACTGGGGTATGAGTATTTTAACACTTGTTGCTTTGTCTTATAAATTGACACATTTATTCTTTGCTAAAGTATTTGTTTCATTACTGAAATTTCAGCTCCTAAACTCTGTGGCTATTTCACTTTAATGTGTAAGATCTTGGGTATATTCAGACCATTCATATACTGTTATAATCTGCTTAATTTTGCTGTGTTGGAAGTCCATTTTTGTAACTTCTGAAGTAGACCTCATTATTATCAATTGACAAGTGTCTGATCAGCAACACTCTGGAGGGATTTTATTGCTGTGTCCAGCTTCTCAGTGGGAAATTGTACTGTAGATAGAGACAGTTTTTTCTTGGAAGTACACAGAAAAGTTTGGTGGCACAAGTTGCCGTAAAGGACATTCCAGTCAGATATCAGGAAAATATCTGATGTGGCTGGTTCACCACTGAAACTGGTTGTCCAAAGTGTATCTTCAGAATCACTTTAACTTTGCTTGAGCAGCTTTTCCAGATCACTCAGTCTGTGACTGTGCTCTGCACTTCTCCTAGAATTTGAGCTATACCTACAGGGCACATTACATCTGTTAGCTGTCACCTATGCAGTGAGCTACTGCAACGTCAGAGCAGCTGAAAGGCTCCCCCAGGGACTGCTTTCCTCCTGCAAGCACAAAAGTAATATCAAATACTTGCCATCTGGTCACTGCTCTGAGAAAGTGTGGAATGACTGGAAATCATAGAATTTGAAGCTGTTTTGAACCAATATTGTTGTGCCAGAGCCTGGCCTCCTGCTGTGAAGTGTTACAATTTTTTTTTTTTTATATTTTTGTATATTTGATAACACATTTTCAAATATGCTTTGGAAAGTTTGATTCAGAGACGTGCTCAGTCAAACATGGAGGGAACAGTGCAAGTGGCAGAAACACCCTATGGCTATTTGCAAGTAGTGGCAATGATGCTGCCAGACTCACGCGAGCATTTTGGCACTGGTGCTCAGGAGGGGCTGCATGTGTCTTTGTGTGCATGACTGAGGAGCAGACATCCCAGAACAGTAACAGTGTGTGTGTTGGGTACTGAGAGGTGAGTGTTTATGAATAAGCTTCTTCAGTCTATAGGTACTTCTGAAGTGGAAGAAGTTATGTGCTGGAACTGTCTCCCATGCATGTGGTTATTTGTGTGTAGGAGATGCGTTCCCAGAGTATTTCGTGCACCCACTTCCTTTCTCTGATAAAATGTTTTAACACTACATTTTCCATTCTGTGCACTGTGTAAAATACTGTAAAATAAGGTTGCTAAGAGCCTTGTTTGTTTCATTTTCTATGCTAATTTGAATTAAGGCTTTAGAGAACTGAAGAGGCTCATCTTGAAACTCCATTTGCTAAAATTATCCTTACAGGCTTGAACATAATTGTACTTAGCCAACGAAATATGAAGAAAAACATGAAAGTGGTTTTATGACAGAACAGTACTTTCCAAATTTATATTTGTTTTGAATATCACTGCATTTTTGTAAATTATACATTTTAATTAAGTCCAATCAAATATTGGACTCAATAAAAATAATATATGGTGTTTATATATACATATATATAAACAGGTAGCATATCACAAATTTTCTATATGCTCATTCATAAATCATGACTGTGATCTTTTCTGAAAGTAGTTAGCTTAATGCTGACTCAATTTCAATAAACTTTTTAACTAAATGCTTGTTTCACAATTTTTTTTAATGCACATAAAAAAGGTTATTTAATGAAAGTTATGTTAAAATTAACGATGAATTCTTAATTACAGAAATCTTTATCGTACATGATACAAAACTGTAGATTGTTTCTACTGAGAGATGCAGAACTGAAAGAAGGAAAATACCCATTAAGTCACAGCTCTGTACAGTTACTGATAAGGTTTTCATTTCACTCCAGTGCTTTGACCACTGTATGGTTAAATTGAGAAGTGTCAAAAGTGTCTTCTTGTCAACAGAGAATTTAGGAAAGATCTGATATTCAAGGAGTTTATCTGTTTATCTATTTTATCTGTTTATCTGTTTATCTGTTTATCTATTGCTACGGAGTCATGAGTTGATACATTACAAAATCCCTTTTGGGCGTATCCATGTTTGTACTGTAAAACAAAGTTCTCAAAACTAAAAGTAACAGCACCCTCGGGAAAATCTGAATTTTTCAGGTGACATAGGCACTGCCTAATGATGAGTATTTTGTAAACACAGAAACAACAGACTTCCACATTATCTCACACTAATAGGAATACAAATTCTGCAGCAAAAACATACTGGATGCCTAAAAAAAGTTAAAGATATCTAAATGAAGCAAAATAAGTATACAGTGAATATGAAAAAAATATAATTAACCACCTAAGCACAGAAAAATTATAGTAAGACAATATGCAAACTTTTATTTTTTATTTAAAACAAAATTAGAGACTCAGGCATAGTAGTAATGTCAGAAATGAATAGGAAAGTGCTCTGATGGTGGTTAATGAGTCCCCTCTGACTTTCTGGAATGTATATGCCTTTTCTTAATAGATCTTACAAATTTAGCAAGTTATAAAAACATACAACCAGTCATTGTTGTGTCCATTCTAAAACTAGAAAAACTAAACTAGCCTTAAGACAAGAGATGGAGTGATGGTCTCTTGCCTCTGCATTGGCTGTTGTGCTGGTTCCAATATTTCAAATAGAAAATGAAGTCAATCAAGTTTGATAAAAGTATCACAGTGATTTTCTTCTTTTCCCCCACAGATTAAGATGCTTGGTAAAGCAGCTGGAGAAGGGTGACATTAATGTGGTGGATTTAAAAAAGAATATTGAATATGCAGCATCTGTTCTGGAAGCCGTTTATATTGATGAAACCAGGTAAGTGAAAGGGAAAAACCAAAAAGGAAAAGATGTTGTGAACTGCATTTTAGAAATTTGGTTTTTGCATGCAATTGTAACTGACATGAGCTGAAGTTCTGTGCACATCAGAAGAAGCTTATGTGGCTCTTAGATCTTTTAGTCCCAAGGTTAAAGCAAGTAAGTTTCAAAGGTCAGATGTAATTGTTGCCTGGGGAGAAATGCTCAAAGAAATGAGTCAGAATACTATAATCTGGTCAGTAAATACATACATTCTTGAAAAGCTGTGATTTATTTTATATTGTTTCATGCTTTGTTTATGATCATTTTTACTGCCAGTATGAATGGTAATCATCTATACCATGGGTTGACCTCAATTAAATTAGAAATCCTAAGTATTTGACTTGAAAGAATTTTAAGATATGTACTATATTGAAGTTAAATAGCTAACTTACAGCATTTCTTTCTGCATGCTGATCTCTTTAAGTTTTTTTTCTAAGCAGAAAGGTCTTGTAAAGATGTCTGCCAAAACTGCAATACTGTTGGAGTGTGCAGTGTATGTCTCAGTTCTATACTGCATTTAAGACTTATTTCATGGACCTAAAACTGTCTCTCTGTGTTGTGTTCCCAGCCCCCCCTCCCCTTGCAAATCTACATAGTTGATATCATGCTCGAAGTGCTGCTTCAACGTTTTTCTGATTCTTGTGATTTACACACTAAAACTTGCTAGTCCAGAGTTTGGAGCGTTTGCTGTTGGGACACTAGAAAGCCTACCCAGTTGAAAACAGAAGAATGAAAACAATAGCAAATGAAGCTGGTGCTAGTGATCCGTTTTCAGAGATCATATGACAGACTAGATTGGCAGGATCACTGATACTGGTGTGCTGCTCTTGGAGTGCATGCATATCCAATTCTGTAAAAAGCTGACTAAACAGGGTAAGGTAACATGGAAAACTTTTCTGATCATCCTCCCAGCTGCATGTTTAGGGGACACTTTCAACTTGATCCCAAGTTAAGTACACAACTTGAAAAGCAATAGGTACCTCAGTGACTTCCAAAGGCCTCACATGTGTTATGTAGATGAACTAAATGAATTTAAGGTAAATATTTTAAAATATTGGTAATTAATATGCCACTATCGATATACTCATGTCAGTTTTGCTGGTTAAGTTAAGTTAATCCAGCTTCTTTTATATAAAATCAAGGGTTAATTTGTGAATTTACATTAGTTTGCAGTCATATTTGTAGTTCAATTGGTACAGGTCCTTAGGGTGCCAGATTTTTTATCTATCTATCTATCTATCTATCTATCGATCTATCTATCTATCTATCTATCTATCTATCTATCTATCTATCTATCTAAATATATTACATATATTGAAATTATCAACAAACTTCTATTTTGG